>NC_133659.1:298351917-298419108 GCF_037893015.1 Macrotis lagotis
CATGGGTAGACGTCCACATATGTGAAGTGGTGCAGATGTAGTTCTATTGAAAACTTAAATGCCATCTTAACTCAAATGCATAAGTTAAAAAGAAACTAATGAAGGTTTTTGTGGTGGTGGTGGTTTGTTTATTATATACTCTTTTGGGACTATTTAAAGCAAAAATATTTTAGGATTTTATTCAGAAAATTTAAAAAGTAACTGCTGATTCATCGAAGCCTTCCATGGACTACTTTCTATTCTGATTTCAGAAATTTGTAGACAAATCTAAAAGTGGAATTGAGTAGAAATGAAATGAATGCATGCAAAATATAAAAGTAGTAGTAATAATAAGAGAATAAATTATCACAGGCTTAGTTTAGTACTTTTAGTACTGTAATTTTGTGGGGGGAGGAGGTCCGTGTTTCCTTTACCAATGCAGATGTCTTCTTAGTATCTGGTGCAATCAATTCCTGTGGTCTATCTATAAGCACATACACACACATATTTATATATATATATACATATATATTATATATAAATATATATTCAATTCTATATGTAATATAATCACATGTATATATATATTTTATATACTGCATATACTTTCTATAGTAATACCATATATACTAGATTTAAATTCATTCTATATGTAGTAAATATTCTGTACTATATAAATAAAGCATTTATATGTATAATTACATAATATACAATACCATACATATATAGATATTCATATACATACATATCACAATCAGGGGCAGCTAGGTGGTACAGTGGATAGAGCACTGGCCTTGGAGTCAGGAGGATGGGAGTCCAAATCCAAACTCAGACACTTGACACAGCTAGCTGTGTGATGTTGGACAAGTCACTTAACCCTGATTGCCTCCCATCCAGGGCCATCTCCAGTCATCCTGATCCATGTTTGGCCACTGGATCCAGATGATTCTGGAGGAGAAAGTGAAGCTGGTAACTTAGCAAAGCCCCCTCACTCAAATCCAATTTACGTGTGGGTCATGGCATCACCTCCCTGATGTCAAGGTCCTCCAAGAATGAAGGATAAACATCATCGTCACAGTCACTATCACATGTTTACTTATCTTTTGATGATAAAGAGCTCACATTTGAAGAATCTTCCTTGTGCCTATCACTCTGCGAGTCTCTCCTGCAAGAGCTCAGGATTACCTCCAAGCTGTGATGAAAGATCAGAGGAGGATTTTATTGAAGAACCGTCTACACATGACAGCTAACCCTTTGTTGGATGATGATATAGTATTAATCTGCAGGAATGTATTGCATTTGCCATGAGGTGTCTTAAGTGTTGAATGGCTGCTGTTCCTGGGATGTGATGGAGTGATTGATAACCAAATCTATGATTCTTACCTTAAATTCTAAAATATGGTGATAGTCTCAATCAAACTAAAGTGAGGACTTTGTTTTCACTTCATTACTTACCATTATTTTATTTATTAGTTTTACTCTTATTCTAATTTTATTTTAAAATAATTCAGCAGTCCATCCAATATGAGGGCTTATTTTGATTATTTTTATCGAAACTATCACCTTCCTTGATTAAAGTGATGCTTCTATTATCTGCTTTTAAAGAAGCTGTTTCATGTTTATTGAAAGACTTTGAGAAGGGGGCAGCTAGGTGGTGAAATGGAGAGAGCACCCGCCCTGGAGTCAGGAGGACCTGATTTCAAATCCTACTTCAGACACTTAATCATTACTTAGCTGTGTGACCTTGGACAAGTCACTTAATCCCACTGCCTTGCAAAAACCAAAAACCCAACAAAAAGAAAGATTGAGGAAATCTGAGGTGATAACCTGCCCAATAAGGCAGAGAGATTATTCTTTCAAAGTATGATGTGTCCTGAATGGTTACTGGTGAAAATTTTGAGATTCTGTTGAATTTCAGATCTGGTGATGGTTTATGGCCTTTCCATATCTATATCTATAATATTAGCTATCATCTTATTGGATTTAGTGGTTAGGGACTATTTCTGGGGTGGCAAGGAATGTTTGCCACCATCTACCCCATCTCATTTGACTCTTGCGTAACCTAGGGAAACAAGCACTGATTTTTATCTGTCTATCTATCTATCTGTCTGTCTGTCTGTCTGTCTGTCTATCTATCTATCTATTTTTTTTTTTTTTTGGTCTCACCATTTATTGAAGCTGGACCACCCTGCTTGAGTGAGCATCTCGTGGCGGATTCTTCCCACAGTTGTGTCCCAGCTGTCTGCTTCATTGTTATATTGTCTCAGGCTCTGCCTCAGTGTGTACTCGAAGTGTTTGGCTTGACCTCCCCTTGGGCAACAGCCTTTCTTCAACTGAGGAAAACAGCTGTTTGGTATTCTTCTGTCATCCTCTCTTCTCTCCTGGCTTTCCCAGTTGAGGCGATTTGGGGGGATTGAGGCTTTGACACCTGGCAAGCGCCTCGGTTTCGGGACTTAGTTGTTGGAGGCCTGGCCTGAATGCTTGTATTTGATTGGGTGAAGCTGATAGAAAATGAATACAGTAACAATGATGACTCCGTGATGGTGTTCAGACTGGCCAGGCTCATGTTGGAACAATCTGAGCATTGTTTGTTGCCTCTGATTCTAATCAGAAGCTTGTGTTTCTGCACTCATCTAAAGTCTCTTTGTCCAATGGAAAAGATATTCCTCAGGTAGGAAAACCATATTATTAAGACCAGGTTTGCCTGGGGCATATTTACACACTATCCTTGTCTTTTTCAGACATATTTTAGTCCATATGTCTAGAGAACTGAATTTTTTTAAAGCCATGTGATTTTAAAAAAGTCTGCCGTTCAAAAATTGAATGGTAGATGTAAAACAATACATAAGTTAGTAATTATCATGTGAACCATGCTGCCTGTCTTTTGCCCTGTGTATTTTGCCTTTGGGTAAATCTAATAGATGTTTTTTTAAATAATTTAGTGTAGAAGAAAGTCATCTGAAATTTCCTAAAATAAAGAAAATGTACTTTCCCCTCTTTCCTGAAAATATAATTCCACAAATTTAGTTTTTCATGAATCTAATAACAGTTCTTAATTGGCAAGTTGATTTGTAAATTCCCAGGGCAATACAATAATATTTGATAAATTTTTTTAATCTTGGGCTAGTAAAAACCCATGAAAACTATGGTTTCTTAGACTAATAGTTCCACTGGTATTATAAAACCTGTCTAAATAGTATCATAATTTTTTCTCCTTTGAGATTGTATAAAGTTCAATTTTAATATGCAATTTTGTTTTAATGCAATAATATATATGTATATAACTACCAAATGTAATAATGTATGGAAAGAATTTTGTAAGCCTTCAAGTACCATATTAATGTCAATTATTATCGACATGAGTAATATTATCTTAATCTTATTCATTTCATTTTCACTTTTTTTGATGAAGTTCAAATAGAAGGAATTTTGTGATAAGTGACTAATCAGATATTGTTCTGTTTTATTTAATGTTCTCTGTACTGTTATAACGTGAATAAAGTAACTTTTTTAATTAAATAAAGTTAATGGGCTATAAACTCATTTATGCTAAGCTCACCAAAAGCATCTTTTAGTATAATTCCAGTAGCAGATGGGAATACATTGTAAATTTTTCTGTTATCAGGTAATTTTGTTCTTTTGCTAAGCCTCTATAGTCTGAAATCTTTTTATTCCAGGATGATTAGAGGTTGAATATTGATTATGGTGATGATATTTATCAAAATTGTTGCTCTTGAATTTTTGAGAATCATTCTTATATCCAGGTAGTTGTGGGCTATAGTTCTTTGTATGATAATGTTGTTTCAGTTTGTTTTATTTCTTGAACTTCTACAAATATATTTTGAGGTCTGTTTTTGTACTATGGGTTTTATCATCTGAAGATTCTTGAATGATCATGAACTTATGGAGAATAATTCTAGCCACAAAAATGTATAGGATGGTAAGTGTTTTTATAACCCATATTAAGTCAAATACATCGATAGACTGGCCATTGTCTACTGTTACCTTGCATAACCTTCAATAATCAGTAAGTCCTGGCTCCTTAAGAAGAGTCCCATATGTAATATCTAGTGGCAATGCCTGTTTCTAAAATATGATAAAAAATCCTTAAATTTCTATAAATAAATTTGTTTGATTTAGCCATTTGCTCAATGCTCTTTTTTTTTTTTCACTCAGTATACTGTTGATTGAGTTCATGAAGCTATTAGTCAAAGAAAGCCTTTTGATTCCATTCTGGGATCTTAGCCATTTCATAAACCACTTTCAGTTAACAATAAAAAACATCCAGTGCTAAAAAAATCCAATGTTGTGTCTTTATAATTCTTGATAATTATTTGGTTAATTGATAACTATTCTAAAAATATTCCTGAAAGTTTGTTTTTTAAACCATTTACTAGGTTTCTGAGAATATATAAAATACGAGGAATATATATTATAAATATCTGTCAGTCCTCTTTTTTTCATAAGTGTTTGTTAAGTTTTCTATAGGTGTTATATATGGTCTCATTGAGTCTTTAAGTTTGTGTTTTGTTAAAATTGTTAATTTTTTTGTTAAAAAGCAGATATTTTTTCTGAATCTGTTATGGTTCTTTTAGAATTTTGAAACATGTTCAGACTAGTATTTGCATATATTTAATTACTTTTGCATATTTGTAAATATATATTTGCATATATTTAATTGCTTTCAATAGGTTTTCCTGTTGAGTTTTACTTCAGGTTGCCATTAAATCTCATGTCCTATACCATTAGAGCTTTTTCCTTGATAACTTTATGTTCAGTATGTCTTGGCATGGAGGTGATGAACCTAAAAAAAATAGGTTTATCCATTTGGTTTAATTTGACCTCCAGTGTCAAGCTTGAAACCTTCAATCTCTCCAGATAGGGATTAGAGAGCTTAATGCAGGATACATAGATTTGAGAACTGTCAACAGAAAGAAGGTTATTAAGAAATGGGAGTCATCACCAAATGAGGTAGTATAAAAGGAGACCGTCCAGGATAGAACCCTGAGATCTATCATCAGTTAGATACCATGAACTGATAAGGATTCAGCAGAGGAAACGGAGCAGAATTTAGAAAAGAAAAACACACCTCAAACAATCACTGGTAGAGTTAGAGGGGTTACATTTCACAGAACAGCTCTAACTTTTCTCAACTATACTCAGTGTTGATACATACATTGGCCTTCTTGGAACAGCCAGTGAAAAATTGCCCCTTTAATTCAAATGGAGAGCACCTTCCCACTATGGAAGGGTTACTGTTTGTCCTTTGTTTTAACACATTACTCCCCTGTCTCTTAATAAGATATTTTTTACTTTTCTGTGTGAAGGGGGTGGGGTGGATTGCTTCTTACCACCCCTGCATTACATACTTAGATTGAATTAAAATCTGCTACTAAGCAACTTCTACCTGTTGTTCTAGCATCTACCTTTTGGGAATCAGTGGATTATGTCTAACCCTTCTTCCCAATATTTGTGTTTAGCTACTATATGCTCTCTTAGTCATCATCTGTTCCCATGCTAAATCATTTACCCATTTAGCGATTTCCTTCAGCTCAGTCTCTTTACTTTTCTCTTCATATTACTCTGGCCATGGTCCACTTTTTCAAGGTCTTTCCTAAAAGGTGGAACTCAGATTGAGATATCACTCCGGATAGAATCCAGCAGGGCCACAGTACTTTCATTCACATAGTATATTTAATGACCTCACTTGGGTGCTGGTGTTAAAAAGACAAAATTGAATTTGTTCCTGGCCTTAAGAAATTTACAGCTAGCTTAAGAAGAAATTGTGATTTTTACAAATAACAAACAATAAATTAATTAACAGTAGTTTAAAGGATGTTTCCGATTTGTGTTTTTTCTTCTATGCTATAGTGGTGAATCACAGATATTGCCAGGAGCTGAGAATATGTGAACTCGTTCAGTTAGAGCTCACATTAATGTAAGCCTTGAAGGAATTTTTTTTATCAGTAGAATTATTTATGGGAATGATATGAAAATGTGGGCTTTTGAAATTATATCATAAAAATCAGTGGTTTTATTGAGGTTTCCTTTCCAACTCTCACTTCTGGTTAAAGGTTTTCTTTTTGTCTCCCTTTTATTCCCCTACCTCTTGTGTCCTCTTTGTTTGTATATCTAAGGAGAAATGACACTTGATTTTCCCTTTCAATGTTTCCTATTCAAACCCTTCTATTACAAGGTCTGTAAAACAAAATCAGTAATTCTGCTAGGAAAAATATGACTGTTTCCAACTTCCATCCAGCTGGTGGTATAGCGTATAGAGTACCAGTACTAGAATTGTGTTCAAATCCAGTCTTAGACACTTACTTACTAGATGGGCAAGTTACTTAAGCTCTGTTTGCCTCAATTTCTGCAACTGTTAAATGGGGATAAAAATTTGTTGTGAAGATCTAATGAAATAATATTTGTAAAATTTGTAAATCACAGTATCTGGCCTGTAGTAGGTCCTATATAAATACTTATTCTTTTTCCTCCCATCCTTTCCTTCCCCTTTTCCTTTCCATTTCCCCTTTCCTTCTATTCCCTTTTCCCTTCCCCTCCCTATTCCCCTTCCTTCCCCCCACTTTTGCTCCTTTCCCTTCCTTTCTCCTTTCTCTTTCCTTTTCCTTTTCCTTTCCCTTCCCTTTCCCTTTCCCCTTCCCCTCCCCTTTCTTTTCCCTCTCCCTTTCCTTTCCCCTTCCCCCTTCACTCCTTTCTACCCTTCCTTTCCCTTTGCTTTCTCCTTCCCTTTCCTTCTCCCTTCATCTTCAACTTCTTCTTCAATTTCATCAATGTGGAATCAGAGACCTGGCTGCAATGGGGAACTAGGCTGCTGAATTTAGAGGGTTGTGAGAATACTAGCGATGTTTGAGCCACTAGAAACAACAGAGCTTAGTAACTGCTTAGCTAGAATAATTAATTAATATAGGACCAAATGTGGAACTGCTTCTACCAGGTAGCTGTACCTCTAAGTGACCTGTTTTCTTTCTTTTTTAAAAAAAATTATTTATTTAAGGCAATGGGGTTAAGAGTGACTTGTCCAAGGTCACACAGTTAGGTAATTATTACTTGTCTGAGGCTGGATTTGAACTCAGGTCCTCCTGACTCCAGCGCCAGTGCCTATCCACTGTGCTACCGAGTTGCCCCCAGTGACCTCTTTTCTACCCCCATTCTTGTCTTTATTTTCATCCGTGGATTCTAGTTTACCAAAATATGTCTCTTGCCCACCTCTGCTTCCTCTGACTTTTTTCATAATGTCGATTTAAATTCGTGTTTCTTCTTGCTCCAGGTGCAAAAAATCACTAGTTATGTTTCTTATTGAAATGCAATCTTTTTTCATCATTGCCTATTTGTCTTGTCATGTATTTTAAAGTGGGGGGGTAAGGGGGGATATAATAGATCATCTATTTCTTCTCATTTAAAAATCAGCAGCTGAGACCTATAATAGTTAAGTTATTCACCCAAGACTACTCACTATGTGTGCCCGAGTTAATCATACCAGAATGATGATCAAGGATCACATAGGGTCACAGATTTAGAGTGGGAAGATACTTTCAATGACTTTGTGGTGAGCTCTCTCATTTTATTGATGAAATAAGTGAGACCTAGAGAGGTTAAGTGATTGACCACATTCTTTCAGCCCCTAAGTCCAAGGCAGATAGCAAACCCAGATCTTGGTGACTCTAGCACCTTGTCCACTATCTCCACACTGCTTTTCATTCTCTCTGACTCCAAATACATTGTGCTGTCCAGAGTACTCTGCTGCCTTTTAGATTCGATAACTTCCCGCTGGTCTTTGAGAGATCAATGACAGTTATAATTCTATAAACATTGAGAAATGTTTAAACACAATAAACAAAAATGTAATACAATATAGAGAATTGTAATTTGTTATTTTTAAGTCAATATTGAAGCCTGAAAGGATTCCATTTTAGTTTGAGGTTAATACCACTTCTTTCGGCAACTAAGTTTCCAAGACAAAGTTTCAGAGAAGACCCAGCATGCACTTGGGAGTAAATTTATTCACTATGTTACTACATAATGTTCACAGGTGGCAGTAGCATCTTAATAACTGTTTATTGACTTCAGTGGTAGATCAGTTTAACAAATTCATATCTTTGGAATGATATGACCCCTCTATTTGTATAAAGTAGCTTATTGCTATGACTTTGTTTTAAAGCAAAAAAGAGAGGTGAAACATTGATATTACCACTACTATTCATATTGCATTAAAATAAGAATCATAAATTTGGAGATGAAAAGGGACCATGGTTTCAACTCCTTCATTTTAGTTAAGTGTATTCCTCAGATTCCATCCTGTAAAATAGATTGGTTATGAGTATTATTATTTCATTTTTTATGTAAAGAACTTGAGACTTAGAGAAAGGAGTTAAGTGGCTTAATAAGACCACCAGGGCAGAGGCACCACAGGGGTATCTAGGTGATACAGTGACTGTAGATTGTTGGGTCCTGGAATCAGGAAGACCTGAGTTCAAATCTGGTCTCAGACCATTACAAAGTGTGTGACCCTGAGCAAGTCACTTGACCCTGTTTGCCTCAGTTTCCTCAGCTGTAAAATGAGCTGGAGAAGGAAATGGCAAATCACTCTAGTATCTTTACCAAGAATATCCTGAATGGGGTTGCAAAGATTCAGACATGATTGACTTGAATGAATAAAAATTTTTATTTTAAAAAATTTTTAATTTTTAATTTTCTATTATTTATATTTTTATTGAATTTTACAAACCCCCTCATCTCACTTCCCTCCCCCCATTCCCCCCCGACAGAAGGCAGTCTGATAGTCTTTACATTGCTTCCATGCTATACATCGATCGGAATTGAATGTGTTGAGAGAAAAATCATATCCTAAAGGAAAGAAAAAAAATAGAAGAGCTAACTAAATTACATAATAAGATATCTTTTAAAAAAATTAATGGTGATAGTCTTTGATCTGTTTTTAAAGTCTACAATTCTTTCTTTGGATACAGATGGTATTCTCCATTGAAGACAACCCCAAATTGTCCCTGATTGTTGCACTGATGGAATGAGCAAGTCTGTTAAGGTAGATCATCACCCCCATGTTGCTGTTAGGGTGTACAGTGTATTTCTGGTTCTGCTTATCTCACTCAGCATCAGTTCCTGCAAATCCTTCCAGGCTTCCCTGAATTCCTATCCCTCCTGGTTTCTAATAGAACAGTAGGGTTCCATAATATACATATATCACAGTTTGTTAAGCCATTCCCCCCGAACTGAAGGGCATTCACTCAATATCTAATTCTTGGCCACCACAAACAGGGCTGCTATGAATATTTCTGGAGAGGTGATACTTTTTACCCTTTTTTATGTCTCTTCAGGGTATAGACCCAGTAGTGGTATTTCTGGATCAAAGGGTGTGTATATTTTTATTGCCCTTAGGGTGTAATTTCAAACTGCTCTCCAGAAAGGTTGAATGATTTCACAGTCCCATCAACAACGTAAAATTTTTATTTTATTTTGTTTTTTAATTATTTTATTTATTCAAGGCAATGGGGTTAAGTCACACAGGTAAGCAATTATTATGTGTTTGAGGTCACATTTGAACTCAGGTCCTCCTGACTTCAGGATCATACTCTATCCACTGTACCACCTAGCTGCCCCTTGATTGAATAAAAAAATAAGACAAATCAAGGCTTAATTTATTATTTTGTTGATTGTATAGATTTAAGAAAGTGAGAGGAAAATGTTAATGACCTAAGAAGTTAGAATTTGAGTCTCAATGCAGTGATCTTTCTACAATACCACCGGTTCCTTTGATTTTAACCAGAGAGAAAATACGGGGAAAAAATTAAGACAACTAGAAAAAACTGAGAAGGCATGTTTGACTGACAGCAAATATAGAGAATTCTTCAGAAAGGAAATGAAATGCCTCCAGTAGATGAATTGTGTAAATTTTCCCCTTTGACTATAGAATGAGAAGAAGAATAATGTGTTCTGAGCCAGTTGTGTTTAAAAGATTTTTTGGAAGTACAGATGCAGGAGGAAAGGAAAAGGATGTACGTTTTTGATTAGAGGCTTCATGTGACTAACCAAAGCTTTCACTTTGGGGACATAACTCAGCATTTCTCCTTCCATTACTCGAATGCAAAAACGTTAGTCATGGGAAATGTACATGACTAACTCAATCTGAAAGTCTGGGCTAAAGTTTTAATATGCATTTAGGATTAAATGACAGGGATGTTTTGTTTCCAAATGAAATTTGCTGGGCTTTCTCCTTTGTGTTTCCACTTTGTGACGTTAGACAAGTAACATCCATTTAAAAAAATCTGGATATGGTTTAAGCTTCTTGTTTATGATATTCTATCTTTAATTTGTATAGAGAACATGGAAAAATGATTTTAGATTTTTTCTAGAAGAATACTAGAGGAATGGTTAGCATTTCAGCTTTTCCCAGGAAAGCATAATCTTTTCCCTCATCCTCTTATCTTTCATTAATATTCCAGGAGACTATTAAGATACTACTCTATTGAGCATCATACATATCCTGGCCATGGGCCTGTTAGAGCTAGTTCATATCAGCTCAAAAGAGCTGATTGTTAAATTTTCAGAGTGAGCATTTAGAGCTGAGAAAGCAGCAAACCCACAAATCAAGGCTTAATTGATTGTTTTGTTGATTGTATAGATTTAAGAAAGTGATGGAGAAAAAGTTAATAATTCAGATTAAACTTCAAAAGGCTCCCTAGGTACATTTCCCCTACACCCTCTAAAGTGCTGATTGTTAAACATTTGTCATTTGTCAGCCCCTCTTTGCCTACGAGAATATATGACAGTGAATTCATAAGCTTCTAGGACCCTGTAGGATAGTAGATCTGTAAGTTGAAAATACCATAGAGGTTCAACCCTTTTATTTTATAGATGAGGAAATTGAAGCTCAGAGGTCAAATTACGAGACTTGGGTTCTAAAGCCAGCATTGCTACTCCCAATAATACACCAAAAACATTAATTTAAAAAAGCACTAAATATACTTTGATATGGAAAAGAGTGGTTTCTACTTTAAGAACCTTAATCCTTTAAAATCTAGAGTGGTAATACATAATTATCATGTTCAAGGACATGCCATGCCTATTGTGTTGGTTCACTCCCATAATCCTTCTATGGGGAAGCTGAGGCTTTTGGTTCTCTTGAGCTGCATTGGGCTTAAGTCCAGCATCAATGGGTTGAACCTACAAGAGCAGAAGGCTTCCAGACTGCCTAAAAAAAGAGATAGCTGGTGTTGGGGGGCCAGTTGATCAAATCTCTTGTGCTAATTAAGATCTTGGCTGATCTTGTGTGATCAAAGTCACATCTTTCATCTTTCCTGAGTACTATAGGGGAATCCAGACTTTAAGAAAAAGGAGAAAAGGAAAAGGACACATATTTCATCTGTTCTGTGACAATTTTGATGGACTTTTAATATTCTTTTGGAATTTTGGGTCCATTTCCATGTGTGCAAATTAAAAGTGACTTCAGAAATGGTCCTTTTGCCTGGATCACTCACCTACTCTGAGGAAAATTTGGGATGTTTGGGTAAGCAATATATAAGATGCTGCAGCATTCATTAAAGAGAGAGAATAAAAAGATTTGTACCCAACAGATGACTTTATGAAAATGCCCATATGTCTTTCCTCCTTCTTTCTTGCAAAGCTTTATTTCATGTGTGGAGTTCCCATAACATTTTTTGATGTGACAGAATAAACAATGTTTATTTACCCAGTGGAGCAAATGTTTGAAGAATTGTACAAAATAGAGGGAAATCTTCCTCATTAAAAATAGACAAAAACTTCACAAATCTATGTACAAAGAAAGATGCATGTTGACTTAATCATTCTTCCCAGACATGCTTCTATCATAGGAATGTGTATTAACTTAGTAGTTCTTTAATCCCTAGTTTCAGTGAGTATGACTTCTTATGGAGAGCTGAGTTAAATAAGAAAGCCCTTTTGTTAATTTTGGTCCCCCCCTCCATGGTAACACTGGTGTACATGTACAGGTACACACACACATATACATATACAAATATTGACGTGTCTCTATAGGCATGGTTATATATGTGTATATATATATTTATATGTTCATGCATGTGTATATCTATAAACATTCATGTATATATACAGATATGACTATAAGGAGCAGCTTGGTGGTGCAGTAGATAGAGCACTGGCCTTGGAGTCAGGAGGATGACACTTCCAATCCAGCCTCAGACACTTGCCATTTGTTAGCTGTGTAATCTTGGGCAAGTCACTTAATCCTGATTGCCCTGCAATCCAGGGCTGGCTCCAGTCATTCTTATTTCTATCTGGACACTAGTCCCAAATGGCTCCAGAGGAGAAAGTGAGGCCGGTGACTTAGCACAGCCCCACCTCATTCAGATCCAATTCATGCACTTCTCGTGGCATCACCTCTCCTGATGCCATGGTCTTCTTCGAGAATGAAGGACAAAGCATTAACCAAGTATGTGTGTGTGTGTGTGTGTATATATATATATATATATATATATATATATATATATATATATATATATATATATATATATATATATCACATAATAATGTAATATATAATAGCATATACATGTGTCTCAATATACATAAATCTGTTTTAACTCCAAAAAAATTATAAGGGACAAATTATAGTTGACTTTGATACTGACCATTTCTTTTTGTTTTGAATGCTTGAATGGACCCCTAGGTACCTGGGAACCAAACTAACATGGAGGGGTGTGTCACTGGATAAAATGCTTTGAAATCCTCACAACAAGCCTTTTAATATATATATATATATATATATATATATATATATATATATACATATACATATACATATATATATATACATACACATATGGCATTGATAGGATTCATATTTATTGACTATCTCCTATATCAAGGCACCATCATCCTGCCATTATAGGGGAATAAAAAGATGAATAAAAATAGTTCTCTTAAGAGGCACCAAGCAGGAAATAGCAAATGTAACACTTGAATTGTGAATTCAGATGCCAGTTTGTCCTAATTTTTAAGCAAGGTGCATTGAAAGAAGGCTATCTGCATCTTAAAAACAGAACACAAAAAATCTTTACTTTTCCTTTCAGTTTATCCTGCCTTTTGACCTTTTGATTACAGATTAAAATTATGCAAGATTACTTCTATTAATGTGTTGTTCAGTCATTTCAGTCATGTCCAACTTTTGGTGACTCTATTTGGGCTATTTTTTGGAAGTGATGTACTGTTTGTGTGTGTGTGTGTGTGTGTGTGTGTGTGTGTCTGTGTCTGTGTGTCTGTGTGTCTGTGTGTTGTATTGTTTGTGAGTTTGTGAGTGAAGAGAGGAAGTGGAAGATAAATTTATTTAAGAGCCTATTATTTTCTAGGCAGTGTGCTAAGTGCTTTAGAAATATCTCATTTGATCTTCAAACAACTTTGTGAGGGAGGTTGGGTTATTATCACAATTTTACAGTTGAGGAAACTTGAGACAAACAGAAATTATGTGATTTGACCAGGTTACACAGTTAGTAAATGTCATCTACTGCTACTATTACCAATAGCACTATTAGTATTACTACCACTGTCTCCCTCTACCACCATTTTCCCCACTACTGACACTACTACTGCTACTACTACTACCACCACCACTTCCACCACCACCACTACTACCACCACCACCACCACCACCACTACCACCACTACCACCACCACCACCACCACTACTACTACTACTACTACTACTACTACTACTACTACTACTACTACTACTACTATTAGTACTGCCACTACTATCACCACTACCACTATTACTTCTACTGGTTAGCATTTAGATAGACTTTTAAGGTTACTTTATCTAGCTTAATCAGAGCAACTTTGTGATGTGGTGAATAGAGTACTGGCCTTGGAGTCAGGAAAACAAGAGTTCAAATTCAGCCTCAGATACCTACTAACTGTGACCTTGGGCAAGTCACTTAAACCTGACTACCTCACATTCAGGGCCATCTCCAGTCATCCTGATTCATTTCTGGTCACTTGGCTCAGATGACTCTAGAGGGAAAAAGTGAGGCTGGTGACTTAGCACAGCCTCCCCTTATTCAAATCCAATTGCTGCGCTTGTCATGGCATCACCTACCTGATGTTGTGGTCTTCTTCTTTTCTGTGGTCTTCTTCGAGAGTGAAGAACACAAAAATAAAACACAGATAATGTGTATCTAAGTCAGGGTATTTTTTGTTTTTTTACTTTTTTGGTCTCCAAGTTCATAATTCAGAATGTCTCATTAGGCTTGTAATTTTTAATTGGCTTTTTTAAAAATAATTTTAAACATGATCCTATGTATCTCTGCCTAAATTTGTACAAGGTAACAGTAGATACTTCCTATGCCAGAATCTTATTAATCCATGCTCAGTTTTAGAAGAGTTTAATCTTTTGGGTGACTAAAATGGTATATTTGTAAATCAAGATAAATGAACAGATCTAAATTATAATTGGAAATATTATTGATTATATTTCCCTAAGTATTATTCTCTAACTTGGTCAATGCTTAATATAGGGAAAGAGAATAAAGGACAGAAGATAATACAACATGATTATTTGTTCAGAGTTCTAGCAGATGGAATTTTTGTCATAAGACCTCCTTGCACATATTTCTTCTGGCTATTTTGAAATCCTTTTTTCTTCTCATTGCCCTTAAAAGGGAAAAAAAGAAACTTTATTCTTGGGATTGTTTTTTCTTATACATAATCAGGTTTTTTTTTTATAATTTTTTACTTTTTTTCTGGGTTCTCTTTGGGACCCCATTTAGGGTTTACTTGGCAAAGATTTCAGAGAGGTTTCCATTTCCTTCTCCAGTTCATTTTGTAACTGAGGAAACTGAGGCAACCACGATTAAGTGACTTGTCTGGGTCCTGTAGCTAATGAATGTCTAGGTCTGATTTCCAAACCCAATATTCTATGCATTAGGCCACATAGCTACCCAGTTTTTAAAACTGGTTTTAAGCTGTGATGCCATTTTTATAATAGAAAAAATGTATTTTTTGATTTTTCAAATCTAGTATTGTTGCATACTAAAATTTCTAATTTTCTTTCATTTCATCAGCCCCCTGTTTAGTTCAGCCAAGTTTCTTGAGGCTAGCAAAGAGATTGATACACACCTAATTTATTAAATCATTTGCTGTTGGGGTTTCTTTTCTCACCTCTGCTGTGTTTTAGTTGTAATCAGATCAGGAAAGGGAAAGCATGAATTGAACTAATTGCACATCAAGGAGAGAATAACACATAGAAGTGGTTCAGATAAGCATTTAAATTAGATTACAGCTAATGTGTGCTTTTCTAAATGGAGTTAATTTACAAGAACATAGAAGCCACTGAGTTCTAAAAGTCAAAATACTGTAGAATGGGCTAATCTGGTGTAGTGCTATTTTAAAAAAAAGATTTCTTGTAAAATAAAAAAAATACATTTATCCCTTCCATATTATGGGGGGTTCTATAACCTTGTGATCTGGAAAATCCACACAAAAAGTTTTGGCACTCTCTACGTACTAGAGAAGTCTGAATTATTATGACATTAAAAGATAAAATATTGATTATCATTCAAACTATACATACATATTATACATTTGAGTTTCTAAACTTATCTCTCTGATTTGCTAATTTCTGTGTTGTCTGAAGCTTCCTCAAAACTCTCCCCAAATTCCCATTTAAATTCTTATGCTGACCTATGATACATTGAAACCTTAACGAGGAAAGTCAAGATGGAGAATGGATAACTATATAGAGAGGTTTTAAAAGAAGTTTTGTATTAACATCTTGTGTATTCTGTATAGCAAGAACATATTTAGTCTATAATGCAGCTGCCAATATTATTTTCTTTCTTTAGATTTCAGTGAGTTAGGTCATGATAAAGGAAGTATAGATGCCATAAACAAAGGTAAACTATTTCTTTTTGTTGCCTCTGTTCATAATGATGGAATCTCTATTAAAATTAAAAAAAATAAAAAATGCTATAGCTTTCCTTGCTGCAGGAAAATCAAAATTTCTTTTTGCATGGTCTTTTTTCTAAGTTTTAGAATATAAGAAAAGAAATAGGATTTTCATATTACCAAAGTGTAAAGAATTATGATTCTAAATTCAGATGATTAAGATTCAAATATTGCCTATGATTCTTTTATGTGTGTATTTTTGGGAAGTTAACTCCTTCTATCTGGGCCTTAGTTTTTTCCTCTGTAAAATGACCTTTTGAAACATTTTTGCTTGTTTCCAGAAATCTATGGACCCCTTTTCAGAATAATATTTTGAAGTGGATAAAATATGTAGATTAATAAAGAAGCTAATTGTTTTGAAATATAGTTATCAATATTGGTTTAAAATTCATGGACCTTGGTTTATGATCCAATGCAACACTCTTATTTTAGGGATGAAGAAATTGTGGTCCAGAGAAGCTAAGTGATTTGCCCGAAGTGAAATAGTGATAAAGGAAGGATCTGAATCCTGGCCCTCTAACTTCAGGACTGATGTTTATCCATTGTTCTATGATACCTCTTTCCTGTGGGGCAAGTAGGTGGCACAGAGAATAGAGGGCCAGATCTGGAGTCAGGAAATCTCATTTTCCTGAGTTCAATTCTGGCTTCAAATACTTAATGGTTATGTGACCCTGGATAAGTCACTTAACCCAGTTTGATTCAGTTTCCTCATCTGCAAAAATGTCAAGAAAGCCCCAAATGGTATCACAAGTCAGAAAGGACTGAAATGATTGAGTAATAGCAACCTTGTGCATTTGTTAAGTTTTACCAGTAGCAGTTTATTTGCAATGATCAAATGTAAAAATATGCTTTTTTTTATAATGCAGAGAGGAAGACTCTGTTTCAAGACCTCACCAATATTTGTCAGAAATATTTTTTTACTTTGCCATTGGCATAGGAGTTCCTGAGATGTTCCCTGGGTAAATAACTGTTTCTCCAAGAAAATCTTGCTGCCCTATTGCCTCAAACAATGCTGATTTACTTTATTTTATTTTGAAAAGGTACTGCTATTCTTAATAGCATTTTTTAAAATACCAGCATTCCTATACTGATAGCTTTCAGTTCTTCTTGGATGTTACTTGATAGGTTAGTCTCCTCTCCCCACTCTGTTTCACATCAGAATGTTAGATGTCTATTTTTCAGGATCATACATTTTGGGATGATTGGTTGAGAAGTTTGTAGCTATTCTTGGTACTTTGGGAGAATGGCATGCCAACATTTCTGCTTCTGACTGTAGTTGGCTATTGATTCTAAGTGCCTTTAACTCTGTAATACTGTATCTGGAAAGTGATGAAAGAAAAGGCCAGTTTCATATGAAAAAGCATTAAAGCTATACTCATATTGATTGAGGATAGCAAGTTAGGCAGTTGTATTTCATGGCTTATCCTATACCATTAAACTCTATGTTCTCCATCATAATAAAAATGTAGTAGAGAGAAAATAGGGTGTAAAATTATTTGCCCACTTTGATGGATGTTGGTTTAAGGAAAGTTTTACTATGTTTTGTTTTATTACCTCTCCATACTCTTTTCCTCTGATCTCAAAGTAACCTCTGATTCATGTAATATGTATGGGTTAAATATTATTTTCTTTCCATGGTATGTAATTAAATCCGTAATACATGTTGCTTAATAAAGTTATTGCTTTTTCAGGTTAGAGGTGGTCAGTTAAGACTTAGGGACTGTGGAATGAATTCAAAGGTGAAAAGGATATCATGAGAAAAAAGATGTGGTCACTTATTCCCTGCAGGGACTCTTAAAGTCTGTGAGTCTGTGTGTGTGTGTGTGTGTGTGTGTGTTTGTGTGTGTGTGTGTGCGTATAATTGATAGATTCCTTCTCAGAATCATGTTTTTAATTATGTAAAGTAAAATACATTTAAATACAAAGGAAGCCAATTATATTAAAATATAATTATTTCTCTGTCTTTTTATCTATGTTTGCCTATTTGTCTGTCTCATGGATTCCAAGTTAATTTTCTGCCTTATATAAAAAAGATTATAAACAATTCCCTCTAGTTACTGCTTTAGGGGTATGATGTCACCCCCTAAGGTGCAGAGACATCAATGACTTGCCTAATCAGTTAAGAGGTCAGATTTGAACCTACATCTTCCTGATTCCAAGTCTACACTATAACGTATGTGCCCTATGATCTCAGTATGAAAATATGATGAGGCTTTAATCAATTTGTATTGTATTGTATTGTATTGTATTGTATTGTATTGTATTGTGTTGTATTGTGTTGTATTGTATTGTATTGTATTGTATTGTATTGTATTGTATTGTATTGTATTGTATTGTATTGTATTGTATTGTATTGTATTGTATTGTATTGTATTTGAACCAACCCTCAGGGACACCTTTTGGTTGAATGACTGTGTCTGCCTTATATCTCTACTTTTTGTAGGTGTGTCTGCTATATTTATTAATAGGACTGGTACACTATGGAAAGAGCATTTAAAAAAATAGAAAATATCTTTAATGACTTGTGTGGAACTCAATTTTGGATCTTAGAACTGAAGTGATCTTTGAGATCATAGATTCCAACTTCTTGTACCATTTACTAAGGGGTCAGCCAGCTGAAGAACCAAATTCAAATCTGGTCTCATTTACTAGCTATGTGACCCTTGCCTTGTTTGCCTCAGTTTCCTCATTTGTAAAATGAGCTGGAGAAGGAAATGGACAATCACTCCAGTGTCTCATCCAAGAGGACCCCCCCCTTGCCAAAGAGGTCAGCCTCCATGGAAAATGGCTAAATGATCACAACAAAGAATTACTGTCTGGGCCGGGATTCAAACCCATATCTTCTTAACTCCAAACTTTCCACTCATCACCTTTTCGATATCAAGGTGAGAAGATCCTTGATATGATGTAAGGGACCCTGGGTGAGATTTAAGTAACAATAGCTGAGCAGGAGAGGCTCTCCTTTTAGAGTCTGGCTTTATCATTAGCTAGTTGGGTACCCAACCTCTCTTGGCTTCAGTTTCCTCAGTTATTCAAGGGGAGATCAGGTCTAGATGATCTTTGAGGTTCCTTCCCCTTCTCTAATGCATTGGAATAATACCCTTGTGGCTATTTGATTGCAAGATCTATAAGCATCTGTACCTGTACAATCTTATATTCATTTGTCAAGCTATACACTTGATCTTTCATGTGAAAGATGCCTTTCATGAGAAAGGCATATCATCATTAATTGCCTTCAATTTTTTTCAATTAATTGTCTGCTAATTTTCTTGATAATCTCTGGAAAGGTGACCAGGGTAGGTTTACATTGCAGAGACTGTCCAACCTCCTCTTGTTGCCAGTATTATGGGCTCCGAAGGGTCTGGCAGTTATTGGTAGAGCTTGGGTTATAACAGTCCAGTGTTTGTCTCATCTTTAAAAAAGAGAAAATTATATGTTAGTAGCTATAGTAATATTTTCAGTAACTAGAAATAACATGCTGTCAGGACATAATTTATGAAAAGTATTTAGCAGGCCATATACAAATTGTAGAGCAGGGGGAATTTTTTGGCAAGAAATTTATAGATCATAGATGTTGGCTCTTCATAAGACTGTAGGTTTTAGTAAGTCTTCAGGAGCTGGGGGATGCATATGAATTTATTTACTTGTCACTTTATTGAAAGTCTGGGGATTTCACTGTAAATAATAAGGCTTTATTTTGGATAATTGGAGTGAAGAAAAAAGAGCCAATGTGGGCTTTGGCAGAAGGTCTGTCTGGGAGATACTGCTTTGGTTATATGGGTATACTTGATTCGGGCTACTGAGCAATCAGGAACTGTTAAACCAAGTGAAATGGTTCCATTGACAAGGTTGTGTTTTATAAGGAACAGCCTGTGTGATAAATGACTCACTCAGTGCCTCTGGTTTTGGTTTGGAAATGGTTCTGAAGTATGGCCGATGGAACATGAGACCAGCTTTTGATTATTCAGATTATCTCATTTGTAGATTCTCTGGGCCTTTTGCCTTTTTTCCTTCTTTTTTTTTCTTTTTTTTTTGTTCCCATCCTCCAAACCATTTCATTGCTCTTTCCCCCACCAACTAGAGGAGAGGAAAGCAGAAAAGATTACTTTTATTTTGTTACGGCAAGGGGCTAGCCTTAGAATTATGAAGATGTGGTTTCAAATCCTGCCCATGATCCATAGCAGTACATTCTTGTACCTTGTAGAATTCATTTAATCAATGAGTTCTTTATGTCTCAAGGTGTCTCTAGAGATCTGCCTTTTCTTCTTCCTTAGAATAATTTCTATTTCTTCAGAATCTCATTTTGGATAGTATTTCAACCCTTTAATATAAGATTTCTAGAAATTTCAAGGCATTTTATCCTAATTGTGAGTATTCGAGAAGTTACACATCTGCATTGGTGGAGGGAGATTTCTCACTGGGATTGCCCTATAGGAATAATCATAGGATCACAGGTTTAAAGGCAGAAGGGCCATAAGAGGCTGGACCCGCTCACTCAGAGACCCACACCAAAATGATGAGAAGACATGCCCTGTCAAGCTAGGGTCCAGACTTGGCTTTTGATTGTTGTTCCTGTCCTGAAGCCATGGTAACTTAGGTCTTTCTAACTTTTGGGGCAGCTAGGTGGTACATTGGATAGGGTGCCAGAGTTGGACTCAGGAAGAATCATTTTCCTGAGTTCAAATTTGGTGTCAGACAGATGTGTGACCCTGGGCAAGTCACTTAACGCTGGTTGTCTCAGTTTCCTCATCTGTCAAATGAGCTGCAGAAGGAAATGGCAAAGCACTCTATTTCCTTTGCCAAGAAAACCCCAAATGTTGTCAGGATGTGTCAGACAGCCCTGAAATGACAGAATAGCAACAACAAAATTCCTGACTTCTATTGCAATTACAATGTAGGAACTACAACAGCTTTTATTTAGAGCACTAGCACTCAAAAAAGATTTTTCATATATATATATAATATATATTATATATATGTTTTCTTACTTGAACCTCATGACATCCCTATAAGTGAGATACTTACAGTTATTTTGATAGCCTCCAAATAATAGAAATCTGGGTCTCAGAAATTTTCTATGACTATTATCACAGAAATAATAATGTAAAGGCAATATTTGATCTTATCTTCCTGCCTCCAAGTTTTGCAGAATTTCCATTGTGTCACAGTGTTGGTCAAAAGTTTTCAGACATTTTCAGGGGGAAACCAGTAAAAAAAAAACTTAAGCGGAGGTTAGATTTTTAGATGATTTTAAATTTATTTCTTTTTAACAATTTTATTAATTTATTTTATGATTTTTTATATTTTCTTTAAAATTATTTTTTTATTATTTATTACTTTTTAATTATTTCTTTGTTAATACCACAGTCTATAGAAAGCTGATAATGGTAAAGGCAAAATAATACTATCAAAAATACTATCAATTGTTAAGTTTCAATTTACAAATACAAAGTCTTTTTTGAAATTTTGTTTAATTATTAATTTATGGAAATAAGCATTTCTATAGCATAGTATAATAGCAAAAAATGATTGCATATGAAAGTCTACATTTTTTACTTTTTCTTGTAGTTTTGTTTTCTGGGTATGGGAGTTTTCTCACAATGGTAGATCTACCCCTTTATTTGAATTCCAGCTGGACCTGGCTTCCCTCAAACCCAGAAGTGTATATAGTGTCTTGAAATCCCTTAAGGTTGTTCATGAGGAGAGATGGCATAAATGTAATGTACAGTGTTACTAGGCTGTGACAATTCCCACACTAAAATGATGAGAAGTCATGCCCTGTCAAGCTAGGGTCTAGACTTGGCTGTGGGAGTCTTAAATTTTGGTCTTTGTTCCTGCCCTGTAGCCATGGTAATGCTCAAGAGGCTTCTCTGGAATCTTTTGGCCTTATATTTTTCTGAACAGAAAAAGCTTCAAAGTCATAAAATTAAGGAGGAAGTTGACATGGCATATTTCCTGCTATTACTTGAATATATCCTCTTCTGATGTGTTAGTTTCATTTTGCCCTCTCAAGCACCAAGTTGGCACCCTGGTTTTGGTCCTAACTTGTGAATAGCTACTGGAATGAATGATTCTTTGGTTTCCCCATTTAATACCTTTTTCTCTCAGAAACAAATCAGCAAAGTTCCTGTGATTACCTAGTTCCCTGAGTCTTCCTTGGTCACTTTTCTTAATTAGCTTCTTTGTTTAAATTTTTTCTTTTTTTAATTAAGAAATTAATAATCGATAAATATTTTCATAAAGTATTAAAAGGATTCAATGAGAAATTAACATCCATTAATAACTTTTTTAAGAAAAGAAATATATATGTAATAAATGGAAATGCGTGAGAGACAGAAGAGACAGACAAATAGAGAGATAGAGATAGAAACACAGAGAAAGAGAGATAGAGACAGAAATAGAGAGACAGAGAGGTGGAAATAGAGAGAGAGAGAGGGAGAGAGAGATAGAGAGTCAGAGACAGAAACAGAGAGACAGGGAAGGAGAGAGAGAGAGAGAGAGAGAGAGAGAGAGAGAGAGAGAGAGAGAGAGAGAGAGAGAGAGAGAGAGAGAAAAGGAGAGAGGCAGAGAGAGTGAGAATCAGAAATAGAGAGAGAGACAGAGATAGAAACAGAGAGATAAGAAGAGAGACAGAAATAGAGAAAGATGGAGAGAGAGAAGATAAGAGAGAAAGGATTGGAATTCCCCACCAATTGGGAAATAACTGAGCAAGTTATTCTATATTAATGTAATGAAATGTTATTGCTCTGTATAAAGGAAATGGTTTTAAAAAAAACTTGGGAAGACTTAAATGAACTAAGGCACAGTCAAAAGAGCAGAACCAGAACAATTTAAATAGTAGCACCAGAATTGTAATGATAATCAACAGTGAAGGATTTAGCTACTTTCATCAATACAATAACCCAGTTGCAAAGGACTCATGATAAAAATTGCTATCTATTTATAGAGAACTAACTAATAGACTCAGTGTGCAGATTAAGATGTATTTTTTAAATCTTTTTTTCTTTTTCTTTTTCCTGCTCATGGCAATGGGACATAACTTCTTATTTGTAATGAGTTTTATATTTCTTGCTCTCTCAATGGGTGGAAGACGGGGAAGAGAAAGAGAGAATATTTAGAATAGAAAATAAAACAAAATTGAATTGTAAAAATTATATTGTATAAGTGAGTCAGCAGTTCAGAAAATGATAACTTCAGGAGGAAAAACACTATGTTCAGAATTCTACCCATATCTCAGAAATCTTAGGAGGACCCAACTTGAGGTAATGAAGGGGTCTGAATTTTGAGGCAGGGTCTGTTCTACCTAAAAAAGTATTTTATAGAGCCTAAGAGGGAAAGCAAAAAGGTAAGTCACTTAACCACTCTAATCCTCCATTTTCTCATCTTTAAGGGGGAGGGAATATGACTACATAACTTTTGAGATCTCTTCAGACTCTAAATCTTACTCCTACATCATGAAGAAAAGATGAATAATGGAACCTCCACAGGATTATTTAAAAACCTACTAAAATAAATTAATAAGATAATTAGGTGAATGGAATGATGATTTATTAGCAATTAGTAAAAACCACAAATAATTCTAGATATTATTTTTAGTGATTGATTCTGCATCTTTTACCAGGTTCATTGTGGAATGTTGAATCACACAATAGTGAAAGTTGATTCTTGAGCATGATAATAAGGACCTGAAAGCACATGGACCTTAGATATTTCTAGCTCATCACAAAATTGGCATCCATCACAAATGACATTTTGATAGAGTTCTTAACAACATGCTATCACATAGAGACAAAAAGTAATTCTCCAAAGAATATTGATTATATCTAATTAGATTGTGAGCTCTTTGAGGTCAGGGACTTTTTGCCTTTTTTGTCCCCCTCCCCCCATACTTATTAGGTACTAACTCACAGTAGGTCCTTTACAAATGCTCGTTGACTACCATTGATATTACCAGTGGATATTTTTCATATTCTTTTTTTGGTTGTATATGTGAGGTTTTTTCTTAGAAAAAAATAAGCAATAGGAGCAGGAGAAGGGAAGAACACTTAGGCATCAGTCAAGAGCAATCTGTATTAAGCACCTATTGAGAATCATAGATCTGGAACTCAGAGGCATCTTAGAAGCCATCTAGCCCAAGGCCATCAATTTGTAGATGAAGGAATTGAAGCTAAGAACCATTGCCCAATTTCATATGAAGCGCATTTTGAAAATTAAAGGGCATTGGTTATCATTACTATTATTAACCCCCCCAAATTTCCCAGAGAGGTGGCAACTAGGTGCCACAGTAGATAAGACAAAGGACCTGAAGTCAGAAAGACAGACCTTCCCAAATTAAAATCTGACCTTGGACACTTAATAGCTCTGTGACTCCAGGCAAGTCACTTGACCCTGGTTGCTCCAGTTTTCTCATCTATAAAATGAACCAGGGAAGGATATGGCAAACCATTCCAGTATCTCTGCAAATGGGGGTCATGCAAAGTTGGACATAATTGAAACAACTGGCCAACAAACAGCAAATCCTCCATATACAAAAAAGACTCTTAATGAAATTGAAGAGGAAAAATCTTAGTCTAATGGTAGAATTTTAGAAATAATCCAGAATCACACGCTTTATAAACTCATAGATAAAGGATTATAGGTTTAGAGATGGAGTGCTTTAAAGAGGTTATTTAGTCCAGTTACTGGGGGGGGGGGGGTCGGCAGACTCTAAGGACTAGGGAAGCCAGGACTTGCCCATGGACATATGGGTGGTAAGCATCAGAGGGAGGATTTAAACGGAGGAGGGGTTTTTGAGCCAGAACTTTTTAAAGGCTAGATAAGAATAGAAATTGAAACTCTTAAATATATGGTGATTTGTCAGAGAAACTGGCAAAAATGAAAATATTTTTCATTCCTCTGTATATATTTCTTCTTCATCTCTACCCCAATTAGATTATAAATTTTTAGGGCTGGGTCTGGTCATGTCTTTTGCATTTTAACACTCAGATGTAGGAAAATGGTCCTGATTTTGAAACACTTAAAGACATATACTTCATTGGAAGAACTGATGCATGGAGAATAGATCCTTTTATGCTTTCAGCAGAAACATTAAAATTATTTTAGAGTCTGTGAAATTGTGAACTAATTGCATAGGAAAATAGTAAGGATTATGAAAAGCGGTTGTTCACCAAGTGCTGCACTCTAATATTTAAGGAAACAATTAAAATCTAATAATGTGAAGATGGCAAAATTCCTACTGTTTACTTAAGAAGTGAGCCTGCCTATTTTTAGAAGTTGCCCAGAGGAAGGAAATTTAGTATATATTTTTTTCCTGTACATCATCGCAGCAACTTAAATGCTCTGTTTTTTCCTTCTAGGCTGTTATTCTGGCATTAGCAATTTCATTCATTTATTTGTTCATTCATTCTCTTGTTTTTTGAATACCTAGATTATTTAATGTCCAGGACCAGGTGTTATGCTGTAGCTATGGATTTTAGTCAGTAGGGAACAGAAGGTAAGAGAAGACTAAGTGAAAGACTTGAAAGAAGCTAACCTGGATTAAAACTGTCTGACTATGCTTATATATCTTTTCTTAGGTTAATACTCAGTCATCCTTTCTACTGGTACTCTCAAGCATCCTGTTAATAACTGTCAATTATCTCTCCAATTTAATTAACTTTGAACATTTTCTTTTTGAGGAAAGGGGAGTAGAGGGCCTACAAAATTGACTATGTTTAAAATAAAATATTTTTCTTTTTAAAAAAAATTATTTATTTAAGACAATGGAATTAAGTGACTTACCCTTGGTCACACAGCTAGGCAATTATTAAGTGTCTGAGGTCGGTTTTGAACTCAGGTTCTTCCTGACTCCAGGGCTGGTGCTCTTTTCACTGTGCCACCTAGCTGCCCCTCTTATTTTTCTTATTTGAATCACTTCAGATATTTTCTGAAATCATTGAGGATCTTAAATATCACTTTCTTTACAAAAACAAAGGTGTCAGCTATGACTCGGTTGCTTCTGATTTCTGTTCCATCACAGTAATAGTTCTTTCTAGTTACTACATTCTATTATGTAGTAGGCTTCCATATAAGTAGTTCTACAGATTGTGACATAATATTAGAATGACTTGGATTTTTTTTTGAGATTCATATCATTTAGTTTTCCTTTCTCAGTCTTGTAAGAAAGAATTAAAATTTCCTAGAATGTGAGTACATTTCTGTGATGAGTATTAGCTGCATGATTCTCATAGTAACACTAATGTTTTAATGTATTTTTGAGAATTACAGATTGAAAGTGCCACACACCATACTAAATTTACTGCAAACAATTCAATATGCCTTACCTAATAATGGCTACCTGGAAAATGGGAAATACTGACTCCTCCTTTCTAATTAAAGGTGAAATGAACTGTGAGCCTAATATAAAAGCCTCAATTACATAGCTTTCAGAGACATAATGAAAGCATTGAATAGTCTTTAGTTTACTTAAAAATCCCTGGAAATAGAGTTGTCTTCTCTTTGAATACTAATGAGCCCTTGATTTTAGAAGTAATTCAATTGTACGATATCAATAGTTAAAATATAAGACCATTGAAAACATAAAAGTAATTTGAGGGGTAGACCTGGGTTGGGGATTTGGCACTTTTTGTCATATGAGGACTAATTGAAAGAGCTAGAAATGTCTACTATAAAGAAGAGACGACTAAGGTGACTATAAGAACTGTTTTCAAATAGTAGAAGAATTTTCATGTGAAGGAGGAATTAGATTTGCTTTATTTAACTTCAGAGAATAAAATTAAGGGAAGTGAGTAGAAGCTGGATGTTAGAAGGGAATAATCAACCTCCTAAAAATTATAGAGTTGTCCAAAAGCGGAATGTGTTATCTCAAAAGATGGAGAGTTTTCCTTCTTTGGAAGTCTTCCAGCATAGAGGCTCTTGTTGGGAGGCAATGGAGGGCTGTTGTTCCAGTAGGAATTCTTTTTGCCAATGGATTAGACTAGATAGATGGTCAATGAATTTGAGCTCTCAAATTCTGAGATGTAGATTTTTGGACGAATGAATCTGGACACTTCATTTAAAACTCTGAGACTCAGTTTTTTCATCTTTTAAAAGGGGCTGATATTACCTATAATGTTTAACATCACAGGATTCTTGTGATTCCCTTGGAAAGAGGAGTTATTGCTCCCATTCTTAATGGATGAAGGATTAGGTATTGACTAAATTTAAGCTGAAGTTTAGTTCAAAAGTTATAATAAAAAGGTATGAAGCTAGGTGACAAAGTAAGCACTGGAATTAGAATCAGGAAGATTCATCTTTAGTTCAGATCTGGCTTTAGAAGCTTTCTTAACTCTGTGACCCTGGGCAAGTCACTTAACCCTGATTGCCTCTGTTTTTTCATCTGAAAGTGAACTGGAGAAGGAAATGGCAATCCACTCCATTATTGTTGCCAAGAAAATCCCAAAAGGGTCATGGAGAGTTGGACCTGACTGAACAACAGACTTCTCTAGATGTCAATCTGGATTGCTTTTAAAAAACCCAAGGTGCCAGAAGCAATGAATGTTAAATCTGAAAAGTTATAGGTTTGAAGTGATTTCCTAAATTGGGGGGAGGGGATGAGAAAGTTTAAAATAATTATGAAATTATTATTTTGTCTTGTTCTTTGAATATACTGATATAAAATGGATATTTTCATGGTAGATTCTCTAAAAAGGATATTTCTTCAAATACACTAATTATGTTGATTCTTCCTTTTCTGTGTTATATATCAAAGTAGTCTTGCTTGGAACAATCATTGTTTTAAACAGCACACCATGTGTTGTTGCTTCAGGTCTGAAATGACGCTAATGTGAGAGTAATGCTAATAATTAGATCCTTTATGTACAAATCTGTTTAGAAATAGATATGAGTCTGCATCTACACTGTGAAATTCTAGACTTTTAATATTTTGAATCAGCAGCTCAGTGGGAAAACTTTCAAAAATAGCAGGATTATTCATATTTCCTTGAAGATAACAAGATCTGTCATAACCTGTGGAAGGAGAAGGAAGTGGATGAGATAGCTGCAGAGTAGGCAAAACAAATGACTTGTAGGTTTTTCATGTCTGTGTACCTATTGGTAATAGTGCAGGAAGTACCAATGAGTAAATAGTCAGATGTTAATGATTAATGAGAAAGTTCTACAGTATCAACTATAGTAAATACTATGGAAAGGTATTTAAAATGGATTGAGACATGAAATACCTAGCAAATGTTAGTCATCCATGAAGGTTATACTTTCTACATGCTACTTAGAAGCAAAAACCCTCAAGGGACTGGTTTTGAAGACAGGGAGAATTTGGTTCAAAATCCCTCAGAAACAGAGTCAGTGATCCTGAACCAGGTCACTGAATCTTTAAATGCCTCAGTTTGCTTATCTGTGAAATGAAGGGATTGAACTAGATGGTCTTTAGGACCCTTTAAAGACCTAAATTTATGCTCTTATAGTCCTGTGAGCTTAGTGATTTGTAGTCAGAAACACCTAACCTCATGATTTCTCATCTTAAAAAAAAAAAACCCAAGGCAATTATAACCTGCATGTTCAAAAATATTTATAGCAGCTCTATTTATAATGACAAAGAATTGAAAATCAAGGGAATGCTCATCAATTGGGGAATGACTGAACAAGTTGTGGTATAGGAATGTTATGGAGTACTATTGCTCTATGAGAAGCCATGAATGGTTGGACTTTAGAGAAGTCTGGAAAAAAATGCAGAACTGATGCTGATCAAAGGGCACAGAACCAAGAGAACATTGTGCAAACTAACAACCACATTGTGAATTGACCAATTATGATGGATGCAGCCCTTTTCAGCAGTTCAGAGAGGGAGGAAAACCCTATGAGACTTGTTATGGACAACTCCATCCTTTCCCAGAGGAAAAACAAACCCAACAAACCCCACAGAATCTGAATGGATACTATGTTCACTTAAAAAACCCCAAAACTTCTCTTATGGTTTTCCTTTTTATTCTATGGTTTTCTTTCTTTTCCCTCATCCTAATTTTTCATGAACTAAATGACTAATATCTAAAGATGTTAAACACAAATGTATATGTACAACTTTTACTAGACTGCTTGCCATTGAGGGGAGGTGGGGTGAAAAGGGAGGATGGTGTAAAAATGTGTTATGATCTGGTTCCTCACTCTGCCCTTCCAAATTTATCTCAGATGGCTCACATCTACATATTTTTGCCATTAGCCAGACTACCTGTTGCTTATGACATAGACAACAAACTTTTCCACCTTTGAAGCTTGGCTTACCCTGTTCCTTATGCTAGAATAGTCTTGCACATCTGTGAGTTAAATTCCCATAAAATCTACCTTAAATGCTGCCTCTCCTATGAAGCCTTTCCTGATTAGCCTAGTAATATTACCTCTACTTCTTCCCTTCCCCCTCTGTAGGAAGGGGGAATAGTATTTTGTGCCTCTTGTAAACTTATGTTTGAAGCATCATTCTTTATTAAAGTTATTTGTATATGTATTCTCCTACTATGCTGTGATAGTTATATCATGTGTTAAGGTTTGCCTTACTTATGTTATCTAATCTGATTGTTAGGATAAGCCTGTGAGGTAAGCTTAAATAAATCCCAATGTCCCAACTTCTTCAACCTGCATTCTCATCAACCCCTTTATAAACTATATCTGTCTATTGAAATTGTTCCCAGGTCACAGGTGATCCTTTTATCTCTCCAGTATCAATATATTGTCCCAAGAGTCTGAGAATTTGATCCAACTCCCTTGAAACAGAATGTAAACCAAGGAAACACACCTAACGTTTCTGTTTTAGGTAACTCTAAATTTTATATACATTTTGATCTGCATCAAATCCTAAGTCAAGACCAAAACCAAAATTGAGGTGTTTTTTTTTTCAGATATATTTTCCTCTGGTGATATATTTTGGCTTTTGTCATCCACAGCCAGGGATGTGTGTAGGTGGATCCCATACCCATAAAGATTTTTATTTTGGGTCCTTGTGGATTTTGTTAAATCTTTAGGAAGCTTGAGAATGTAAGGCAGGAAGCCCTTGCAAACAGAGGGCATTCAGGATATTTCTTCCTCACTGGTACATTATGGATCTACTCCAGAGCTTATGGAAAATCCCTTAAACAAAACTTAGGTATGGCTCATGTCCAGGCTGTAATCTGAAAGTGAGTAACAAGGTTCCTTCCAGAAAGATAATAAGAGTATAGAAAAGTAGTAGCTGTTAGGTATAGGGCATTTATTTATTCATTGCACCACAAAAGAGAAGCTAAGCATATATCATGAACTATATTAAAATATAAACTATAAATCATCATCATTTTTTGTGCTTTTTCTGAGAGGTAAAAAGAAAGGAAAGCCAACAGCAGAAAACTTCAGAGATGTGGCAGAAATGGAGCTTGAGAAACAATGTTTAGTCACTTGCTATTTCTTCTAGCAGGTCTGTTCCTGTAGTGACGCTGTCCTAGGTAGGAAGGAGAAGTGGGATTTTTTTTTTCATGGTCGCTCCTTAGGAAATATGTAAAAACACGAGACACATCCACTCTGAGACCCCAAGGAAACCACAGAAAGTAACCAAAAACCTTACACCAGGATTCCCAGGGTCCACCACGAGCGTATTGGTTCTATCAGAGATCCCTTTCTAGTTTGTTCCATGTTATTTCACATTCTCCTGCAGAATACCATTGGCTAATCTAGAGAATGCCAGTGGCTTACCACTGCTGAAGCCCATTTTAAAATAGCCTGTAGTTAATTACCACCCTGCCAGGATGCCACGCCAAGAGCGACTTCCCTGAGCCAAAGCTGGAGAACAGTTCACTCCTCTCCAACCCCTAAACAAACCGACCTCTAATGCTTCTTCTCACTGCCTGCTGTTGTCACTCACCTGGCAGAAGCAGAATCCTCTTCTGGGCTCCAACCCACTTTAGCTGATCATTGATTAATATTTCTAACCAGACCACTAACTCAACAATTCCATTCAGCAGGCACTTGCTAAGCCCCTACTGTACTGTAGATGTTGTTGGAGATACAATGATGAATGATAAAGTTCTTGTCTTGGAATTGTTTATAGTCTTGTAGGATAGGCCATATAGATATTAATAATGATAACTGTAAAATGAACATGTGTATGTAAATGAGATGCAGGCAAAGATGAAACAGGACAATTTATACAGTGATAACATTATCTTCTATCTATCTATTTATTCATTCATTCATTCATTCATTCATTATTTATTTATTTAGCTTTTGCAAGGCAACGGGGTTAAGTGGCTTGCCTAAGGCCACACATCTAGGTAATTTTTAAGTGTCTGAGACTGGATTTGAACTCAGGTGCTCCTGACTCCAGGGCCGGTGCTCTATCCACTGCACCACCTAGCTGCCCCCCCCCCCCCCAGTGATAACATTAGAGAAAAAGAAAAGCATTTTGAAAAGATTTAGAACTCTAGTCATTGCATTGAGAAATCTTGAGTCTGGAAGAATGAAGATGAAGCATACCATTTTACTTAGCCTCCCAACAGAAAGGTGATGGACTCAAAATGAAGAGAATTTTGAATTTTAAAAATGAAAGATATCCAAGTATTTTTGGATATGATTAGTATAGGAATTTTTTCTGGACTCTAGCTACATATTAAAGTTGCCTAGTAGGGAAGTTGTGATATAAAGATTAACTTTTTTTTATTTTAGTTTTTTTGTAAGGCAAACGAGGTTAAGTGGCTTGCCCAAGGCCACACAGCTAGGTAATTATTAAGTGTGTGAGAGCGGATTTGAACCCAGGTACTCTAAAGATTAACTTTAAAAAAAATTGTTAATAGGAAGAAATTATAATGAAGGATATTGGGCAAATCTGAAAATTAAGTATTATTTCATCAAAATGAACCCAATAGTTGCACTAAGTCCTTTTCCTTTGAAACTTATTGCCTTTTACAGTAGAAAGAAATTTCCTTAAAGAGCGCTGTCTCTGAAAACACAGAGCCTAGGTTCATATCTAGCCTCGAATATTTACAACTATCATAAGTTACTAAGGATCTCACTTGCTTTATCTCTAAAATGAATAGTTGTAATAAATGGCCTCTATTATAGTTCCTTCCAGCTCTTGACCTATGATTCTGTAGTCGTTTTGCAGGAACGCCCTTTGGAAGCCGTTAAACAATATGAAATAGTTATTGTCATAATGGATCAAGTAGCAGACAAGACCTATGTTCAGATCCATTCTCTGAGACTTCTTAGTTCCCTGACTTGGGGCAGATCGCTTAACTTTTCTGAACCTCCTCGTCCTTGTCTATAAAACGGAACTAGCAATACTTGTCCCATCTATATCATCATACCAAATCATTTGAGTTATCTACAACCAAAGTCAGACAGCGTTGGAGCTGAGCACAAGTCCTTTGAATCGCTGTTCTAGTATCAAATAAGCTACCCCTCCCCCCAACTGGTATATTATAATTGCATTTTGTCTTTGTTCGGTTACTCCTTTAAAAATAAATGTATTTATTTATTTGTTTATTTAATTTAAGGCGGTGGAGTTAAGTGACTTGCCCGAAGTCACATAGTCTCTGATAGTACCCTGGGAATCCTGGTGTAAGGTTTTTGGTTACTTTCTGTGGTTTCCTTGGGGTCTCAGAGTGGATGTGTCTCGTGTTTTTACATATATATTAAGTGTCTGAGGAAGGATTTGAACTCAGGTCCTCCTGACTCCAGGGCTAGCCCTCTATCCACTGTACCACCTAGCTGCCCCTGTAATAGTAATTTATAATTGAAATTTTGTAATTTCTGATTCAGTGAATTTATTTATTGCCCTAATATGTACAGGATACCATTATGGGTAGAATGCTTGGCTTAGAGGCCCTGAAGACCTTGGTTCATATTTTGCATGATCACTGAGTATCCCTACTGAGCTTAATCGATTCCCTAAGGGATGTGAATTTCTCAATTTCTTTCTTTCCAGTAGGTTCAGAATCCATAGAAAACATTATTTAGTTTAATGAACCATAGCTAACCCAAGGGATCTTGGAACTCCCTTGTTGAGAGAGAGAAAGTGAGAAAGAGAGAGTGAGCATTAAATTAGACTAGCTGATATACTTTTCAGGTAGCAATATAGCTAATAGATGTTTGAAATGTTGTTGCGGAAACAGAAGTAAAAGGTCTTAAGTGAAGTTTCATTACCCATGGAAGCAAGTTGTAAATGCCGGCATAAGGATGTGCATTTAGCTAATTCTATGTTATTTAGATGTGAGTATTTTTTAGTAGGAGAAAACACTTGTTACTAGTAAATATAGCACATTAGCCTATAAGAACAGAAGGAAATTATCAAGTTCCCATTGGCAATATATGAGTAGCAGAGGGTGGGAGATTCATTTATTCAGATGTTTTATCTGCCTGAAATAAAACTTGGTTACCCAGACTTTAGGGAAAAAAATGCCATTTATTTTTCATATAGATACAGGGTAGGTAAATAGCTCTTTGATTACTGAGCCATTAGATAAAGAATAGTTCATTCTTGCTAGCATTAATTCAGTGCTTTGTTCAGAAGACCTGAATATAGGAAGACCTTCTTTTATATACCAGCCTTTATATACTCAGAATGCTTCAGAGACTTCCATCTTTTGAATTGGCACCTAGCACAGTGAATTATGGGCACATCAATAAAAAAGAACCTGGGTTTTCAACAGAATTGAGAAGTCCTAGTGTGGGAAATTCCTTTCCTCGAAAGTATTAAGGGTGGGATTTGAACCCATATCTTTCCGATTCTAAGCCAAGTCCTCCATCCATAATCCTGCCTTGAGCAAAGTAGGGACTTGATAAATAATTTAATTTGCTGATTTGTAGACAATGGAAGTGTAATAACTTCCATATATTCAACTTTTTCATGGGCAACTTATTTGCCCCCAGAGAGAGGAATTGTTCTTTCTACAATATTGGTTGATTTTTACCATAGAAAAGGTTAAATTTACCTCTCACATTGTGCCAATGACAACAATATGAATACCAGGCAAGTATTTTATAAAAAAACACTATACCTGACAAATATTTGTGAATGCTCTATGGTGTATATGTTTATGTGTTCATCCATATGAGCCCATGTGCTCACATCTTTAAAAAATTAAGCTAATTCTCTAGAATTTTTGAAGAAAGTATTTAAGCATTGGGTTAATCACTTATTATTTTTTCAACAAATATCTTATTTGATGCTTACGACAACACTATACTTTGGAACTTTGTTAAGCATTTTGCATTTACTTATGTGTATGCATATTGTTTCCTCTTGAAAAAGACATGTAAACTTGAGAATAGAAAATATTAATTTTTTTGTTTCTATGTTTATAGTCTAGTTCTAGTACCTGGCAAATGGTAGATGCTTAATCAGTTGTTTGAATTGTGTGCTGGTTGTGCTCCCACCCTGCCAGTTTTGGAAGTCACTAGACTTTTGATTTGGTGTTTAGCATGGTGGATAGAACCCTGGCATCAAAGCCAGGGAGAGCTGAGTTCAAACTTGGCCTCAAATTAACTAGTTGCATAACTCTGGGCAAGCTTATTTTTTTTTTCTTTTGTAAGGCAAGGGGGTCAAGTGACTTGCCCAGGGTCACACAGCTAGGTATTTATTAAGTGTCTGAGACTGGATTTGAACTCAGGTACTGCTGACTCCAGGGCCGGTGCTCTATCCATTGTGCCACCTAGCTGCCCTCCTGGACAGGTTTCTTGATATATTTCAGCTTCAGTTTCTCAATGGTAAAATAGATTGTTGAAGATCAAGAGAGATACTAAACATAAAGTATTTTCTGAATTTTAATATGCTATGTAAATATGAGCACTATTGTTATCTTTGTAAGGATGATGACTTTCCCTAAGTTTAGAATTTACCATGAGCAAAAACATTGCAAGGGCGAGAATAGCAAATAACCTTAGAAATCATCTTTGAGAGCAGAGGTCATTTCATTTTTTTCCTTTAATTGGGATTAATTTGAGAAGAAGAAAAACACCTTTTTATTGCAAAATAAAAAATTCAAATAAGAGGACTAGTTAGTTGATAACTAAAAGAAATTCTCCCTTCTGGTGATTTCCTTTTAATTGAAGATTTCAATGTCTTTTACAAATTATGACTATAAATTAATATGCCAGTTTGTTAACAAACATGCCAACTCATCTATATCCAATGTGTGATGTGCCATCTAAAGGAGGCAGCTTGCGAGACGATGATGCAATGAGCTCAATGATGCTGCCACTATTTGAGATAATTTTGGAATCTCTTTTTCTGGTACTGTCTTCAGACCTTGGATTGTGGTCTTTTTCGGTCCTTCATAGCAGTGTATCTCATCTTTTGGTATTTTGAAATCCTCATGACCATTTGGTGTCAGATTTTTGGGAATAAGACGAGGTAGCCCTGAGCATTTTCATTAACAAATACGAGAGAGATGCAGTTACAGGCAATGCGATTGATTTTCCTGTATGACTCATAAAGTAGCTTTGAAGCCAATTCTAAAAAGGAGAGAAACTTCAAAAATGTTTTGAGCAATGTCAGCATTGTTGAAATAGGCATACTGCCTGCCCATGGGAGCACTTGGAAATGCAGTCATTGCCTAGATGCATATGCTCTGAGATGTTTATTATTTCTTAATCTGATGTTTTGCTTTGAGGGAGAGCTTGGCTTGGTAGAAAGACTATGATGGTTTTGGAGTAGGAACACTTTGAGTTCAAAATACTGACAATGACATTTATTATTTACATGATGATGAGTAAGTGACTTATTCTTTTTGGGCCTCGATTTCCTCATCTGTAAGATGAGGGGACTGGACTGAACATCGGACTTGAAATCTATGATTTTGGAGTTATATATGACATGAAAATTCTGATTATCTAATCTCTGTATACATTCATTTGATATATTTTTGATATAAATGCATGGGCTATTTGATCCCCAGGGTGGCTGCCCGTCTGGAACTTTATTTGGACATCATCATCATTAACATCTTAACAATAACACCACTAATAAATATACTAAGGATTTAGCACAATACCTGGCTCATAAGTGCTATAGAAATGTTGGCCATATTATTTAACATTTCTATAGTGCTTACTAAATGTAAGATGCTGTTCCAAATTCTTTACAAATAATCTTATTTGATTCTCACCTTTTTTTAAAACTCCATTTTACAGTTGAAGAAACTGAAGTATGCAAAGGTTAAGTGACTTATCCAGAATCATATAGCTCAGAGATGTTAGGATTTGAATTTCAACTCATCTTCTTGACTATGGATCTAGTGCTCTAACTGCTGTACTATCTAGTTTCCTCCAAAATAAAATCACCTTCTACATTATTTGTTGCTAAATTTCCTCCTATCTGTGACCTTGCCTTTGCGGCTGCCCAAGATTCATAGAATTACAGAATTTAGAACTGGATAGATCAGTGGTCATTGACTTCAATCTATATCAAAGGAATCCTCCACTGTAACAGCCACTACCTACTGGAGTTCCTCCAAGGAGAGGAGACCTGCATAAAACTAAGACATTTAAATTTTGGAATACAGTAGTTAATCATTAGGAATGAGCCTACAGCATCCTCTTTGCAGCTTCTCCTCAATATTCTTGCTTCCTCCCTTTGAGTTCAAATAGAACAGAAGACAGGTATCCTGCTCTCCCCGGGTCTTTCTTATCTCAGCTAACTATCTCCAGCTCCTTTAACCCATTTTCATAGGGCAGAGGCTTGAGACCATAACCATCTTTTTTGCCCTCTAGCTTATAATCATTCTCCTTAAATCATGGCTCCCAGAATTGAAAATACTCCAGATGAAGAATCATGAGGACACACAAGGACTATCCCCTCTCTATTCCTTCATGATTCATGTGATTGAGTAGAAAGGTTTAATCTCCAGGAATAACCATCAAGGTACCGTCAGCTGACACAAAGTGCCAAATTAAGGTTGTATTGGACAGTGCCTCTCTTTTTTCATTTTCCTCTTTATAGTTAAGTACTCAGTAAGAGCATTGTGAGGGTTTTTTTTCCTTTTCTCTTCTTTAATCACTTAAGACAGTTTAGTGTGATTGAATCCTAAGGGATAAAACCACTGTCTAAAGAATGATTGGCTTGGAATGTTTTCTTTAATATTAGCAGAGTCAAATGGGCAGTTGGTTTCAGTTACTAGCCAGCATATATAGTAATTACAATGAGGAGAAGAAATGATAAATGCTTTCCATCGTTGCTATGCAGTTACTTGACAACTGGTCTGAGTCAGCACTTAAACTTGCCTTCTCTTAAAGGGTCCTAAATGGAGGGATTTATCACTGGGATTTTTTTTTATTTTAGAGAACAGAGATTAGATTTGTTTAGTACTTTCTAAGGGAAAGGCTTTCTTTTTCTCTTTTCAAGAGGATTAATTCTAGTACTTTGTTATGCATTATTTCTGGATCAAGTTGTTATATCAAATTGTTATATTGAAATAAGGGGATCGGCAAAGATGTGTTTGAAAATAGTCCTAAGCTTTCAAAAAAAAAGAACACTTTAATTTTTACAGATCGCTTTTGTTTATGCATCATCATTTTAAGTCTTGTGCTTTTGAAATTTTGCCAACATGAAGAATTCAAATTTTGATTAATCAGCAAGCATTAATTAAGTGCATACTATGCATTAGACACTGTTCTAGAGTCCCTTCCCTTGAGGAACTTCTGTTCTAGGCTACTTAGAGGAAATGGTATTAAAATTGGTTGAATGAAATTTTTCTTTTTCTTTGACCATCTTTACTCACCAGGGACCATGTGATGGAAGTTTTAGTGCTTGGAACACTGAAAGTGCCAAACTAATGTTCCTAATATACTTACAGTGACTGGATCTCTTGACAGTAGGACTCAGTCCACAAAGGATCTAGTCATACTTAACTTCACGTACTATTCCTGGGTCATCTTGTTCATACCCTCCCCTAACCTTATTACAAAGCACATATACCTCTTTGTAACCAATTCCTTCTTTTCCTTCTAAATTGGATACTATGGACCTAGACAACATTGGACTTGGAATCTGTAATGCTGACTTTAAATTCCATTGTAGATACTTTTATATAGTATCCAATTTATCCAATCAATTGACCTCTCAGCATCAGTTTCCTCATCTGTGAAATGGGGATTGTGACAACATCTCCTAAAGATATTGTGATTATTAAATGAACTGATATAAATAACTATCTAAATATCTATCCTTCCTTCCCTCTTTCCCTCCCTCCCTCCCTCCCTCCCTCCCTTCCTTCCTTCCTTCCTTCCTTCCTTCCTTCCTTCCTTCCTTCCTTCCATCCATCTATTTACACACATGGATAGAGTACTGATCTTGGAGTCAGGAGGACGGGAGTTTGAATCCAACTTCAGATACATGATACTCACTAGCTATGTGACCTTGGGAAAGTTTTTTAACCTTGACTGCCTTGCATCCAGGGCCATCTCCAGTTGTTCTGATTCATATCTGGTTCTGGAGGAGAAAGTGAGGCTGGTGACTTAGCACGTCACTCCCTCACTCTAATCCAATTGATGTCTTGTCTTGGCATCACCCTCCCTGAGGTCATGGTCATCTTAGAGAATGAATTCTTATCACACACACACACACACACACACACACACACACACACACATATAATTTAGAAAATCTTAAAATCATATATAAACATTAGCTATTTCTTAGCTGTTTCAGAACTACATATAAGAAAAGGGAGGTACTTTTCTCTGGGCCAGGCCTGGTCATTTAATATAATTATATCAGATTTAGGTATGTTGTTGCTTTTTCTCTCTCCAACATTGGAGTTGTCATCATGTATATTATTTCCCTGTTTCTGCCTATTTCATTCTACATCTGTCCACATGTCTTTCTATACTTCTCTGAAGTCTTTATAATTACAAAGGGACTTATTTAGTATGTTGACTATTTTTTTATGCTGGAAATTCTAATTTATGGAAATAGTGGATATATTTAGCTTCCCATAAGGGAATTAAAGGTAGAAATTCAGTAACTGACCATAGTAAAGAAAATTTTTTAAAAAGTCATTTATTTTGGTATATGTTTAAAAGCTTGAAATTCATCTGCTTGGATCATTCCTACCTTTATGCTATACTACCTGAGAACTTCTACTCTTTGAGGTTTAAAAAGAAGCCTTCTGAGACTCTGGGAAATCTTACAAAAAGCTGGCCGGATTTTGATGTGCAAAGTTAATTGGTTTCAAATGTCAGTCTATGTCTCATGGTGTTGAAGGTGGTTTGCCCTCCTAAGGAACCAGAGGTAAAAATAGATTCTATTATACTAATTAGAAAAGCATGGTGTTGCCTAGAGCAGCTCAAGTCAATTCTCCAGGGAGCCTTAGGGTAGGTCATGTTTTTGCCAGGCTTCGTGACATTCTGAATAGTCATGATTACATTTGTAATGCAATAAATAAAGGTATAACTGCTGTGATATAACTAGGATGTCTTACCTGGCATCAGCCAAACTTCTGAGCGGAGCAATATAATGAAGAGACATCTTTTACTCATGTGTCTGCTACTAATTTTCCTTAAAATTGAAAGACCATTTTTGCATTGAGAAATTTGAAAACCTACTGTGAAAGTAGGTTTCTAATGTGCTTACCTTTCTTAGAGGTTACCTAAGGGTAAGATGTTAATTTTTTTTCTTTCACCAGAATTTGTTGGGAAAGGAACTGGTTTTGTTGAAATATATCCTCAGTACTTTAAGGATCTCTGAGTTTTGTGCTTGTGGGTACATGATGTTCTAGTACTGATCTTAGTTAGCTTCTCTGTGATCCTGTATAGATCGCTCCTTAGGGTTGCTGCAGCCAAAACAAAAATAATCACTTGATGGGCAAGTTTCTGATGATGAGCATCTCTGAAATCTGCCCTACAGCACCTGCGTGATCTTGGGTAATTCAGTTAGCTAGCTAGAGGATTGACATAAAATCTATCATCAGACCGGCAATGAAAATCTTTCTCACTTGGTAGAAGCAGATAGTGTCTGCTTGGAATAATTTTGAGAAGAAACCAAGATGACTTGAACCCCATGATGAGGCATCAAAGAAACAATTTATTGGAAGCATAAAAAATGCATCTATGATTATGTGTGATACAGATAAACCTCAGAAAGTGAATAGAAGAACATAGAAAAAGTAGGATTGAGATTTACTCCTTAATTATAACTTTGCTTATGGATAAATTATTTAATGAAACTGTGATGTGGTTTGTCCATTTGTAAATTGTAGCACAATACTTTGTAACACTCCAGAAGCAATAGATATATTTCTCGAAATATGAAAAGAGCAGGTTGACAAAGTCCAAAGTAGATCATCTAGTCTAGATTAATTTTTCAGATGAGGATCTTGAGGACAAAGTCAATGAGTTAGTAAGAAGAATTGCTTCTAGGGCTCATTTCCTTCTACTCTCACTTCTTTTCCTTTGGATTCTATATTGTTATATAATGAAAAAAACTTGGAAACAGAGTCAGAATCTAGACTTCGGTAACTTAAAAGTTGTATAGACTTGACAAATCATTTGACTTCTTTTAATCTTGATTTTCTCATATCTAAAATAGGGATAATAATACATGCACTCTAATCACAGGATTGCTGGAAGGAAATTACCGTACAGATTTTAATATTCTATTTAAATGTGATATTATAATTTGTAATACAAATTTTGTTGAGTTATACTTTAATTTTTATGAAGAGTTATAGGAGTATCTATTTAAAATGGAAGGGATTTTAGAGGACACCTAGCCTAAGCCCCTCACTTTATTAGGAAACTGAGTCTCAGATATTAAAAGACTTGAAAAACTTGTATAGATAATAATTGGCAGAGTTGTGAATATATATCCAGGTCTTCTAACTCCAAACCAATACTTTTCAAATCCTAATGGTGGATCATTTTGTAAATAATAAGGATAATTTTGTTCTATGAATGATCATCCTCTCATTTTTCTAATTTGTAAGTTTCCATTTTCTTTTATTAGGTTTACTAAGGTAGAATATGCCTATACTCACATTCTCCTATGAAACAGAAATCACAATTTGTATCAAATAATTCATGGAAAGTACCTAAAAAATTGCTGTGGAAGATATAATTATTCACTGGTAACAGTATGCATATACAGCTTCTCCAAATCAGTTCTAAATCTAAAGAGATTCAAATAAAAGTTTATTTTTACGTAATTATACTTGGAATGCTTACCAACATTCCAACTGGCCCTGGTGACAATGGAAAAATACTGATGTTAGTGTTGCAGGCTTAAGTAATTTAAGTGCTGGTTATCAGAGGAACTGCCTGTCATGTTATTATGGGCAGAGACATTGAATAAGGTAGTCAGAGTCTGCAGTAAGCCAGATTCCCAGAGGGAGGTTGGCAGCCCTTTGCAATGGTATCCTGGGGCTCTGGAATGTTCATCTTCTGAAATGTTGACTTTGAAAGAAGGTACCTGTGACTCTTGTTTATTTTCTAGTATTGTGTGACTTGAGCCTGGATTCGAAGGTGTTAGGCTGCTCATTAGATGATTATTGCTTTATTTTTTCTCTTTCTATATTTTAAAATTGTGAGGAATGGTGATGAGCATCATGATCTAAGAATGTGCGACTTGGGTAATGATCTTTCTTGATCTTGGCCAACTCATCAGTTAAATGAGGGTGTTAAATTAGGGGATGTCTTCCATTTTTAAGTATTTCTATTTCTGTCTATAACTATGGATATCCATATTTCTTTCTATGATACATAGAAGATACATACATATATATATATATATATATTTAATACCCATGTGATGTATCTATGTGAAATAGCTATTATAATTACATGATATATAATATATGTACCTACTTCATATATTATATCCAGGTGATATATATTATAGCTTTATATATTCTATATGTTTATCTATATGATAACACACATATAAATATGTGTAGATAATTGAAAAGTGTGAGTATATGTATGTGTGAGTTAAAAAGAAGGTAGTAGAGTCATGGGGAAAAAATTGAAGGATAATGGATTGTTGGTTTATCTATTACAGTGATATAGTGCAATCTCCATCTTTGGTCAGTTTTTGAAGTACTAAGAACAAAAGAATCAGAGGATAGGTTATGGACTGTATCATTGAAAGGACCATCTCCGTGGATAAAATCATGGCTTAATTTAAGTATTTGGAGCCTCGGATGTTATTTCTCCCATGTTTTTCATCACTTTCCTATCTCCCTATCAACTTCCAATTCACATAGTGACTTTAAATAGTTTTAATATGAATTTTTAAGTCAAAATGCATCTGATTTTTTAAAAAGTCACATAAAATCTACACCTGACAGTATTTTAAAATGATTATGAATTCTTGCACATGGAAACATCTGTAACTTGAGAGGCATCCAAAAATTCGCAAGGACTACCATGACATGATGAGACAAAGTGGCCAATTTGCTGCAGGCTCCATCACATAGTTAAGAACACAGCTTAGATTTTCTTTATTAAAAAATGGTTTTTCTGTTGTGTTTGGGGTAAATTGCATGAATGTTTCACCTTGCTTATAATGGTTTCCCCATATTGGCAGGTATTACTATTGCCAGATTTGGCCTCAGCATGGGTAGAAAAAGAATGCAAACCTTCTTGTCTTTGAATAATTAAATTCAGTTTAGCATACAGTAAAATGACCAGAAATCTTCTCCATTATATCAAGAATGTATAGACACCTGTCTTTTCATCCATTATTGATGAGTTTAATAATAATGTCAGTCATATGTTATATACTGGGACAAGAGTCTAAAATCTCTCCTAAAAACCATTGATCAGTGTTTATAGAAGCACTAAAATTATTTGGTTTTTTGTTGATCCAGAGAAGTAGCATGAGAGTTGGTTTCAGAATCAAATTTAAGACTGCTCTCTGATCCATACTGCCTATAAAACCATGGACAAGTATCGTAAACTTTCAGGGCTCTGTACAATTCTGTAAGATGGAGTCCTTAATTTGGGATACATAGATTTCAGGGATTCATGAACTTGGAATAGGAAAATTGCTTTTTTATACAACTGATATTCTTTGCAATTCTATATATTTTATTTCATGCACTTAGAAGCACTATTTTGACAGAGGACCAACAGGTTTCATTAGATTGAAAAAGAAATATTAGACATATTGTTTTGTATGTTTCATGGTTGCATTACACATGCATTTATTTTAAAAATTCAAAGAGATTATAAAAAAGATAAAGGACCTATACATGCAAAAATATAGTTGATCATTTCATAATGGCAAAATATTACAATTTGAAGGGATGTCCCTCATTTGAGGAATGGCTAAATAAACTGATGTTTGAATGTAATAGAATATTATTGCGCAATAAGAGATAGTTTAGAAGGCAGATTTCAGAAAAAACCTGGAAAGACTTATATGAACTGATGCAAAATAAAATGAGAAGACCCAGTTAAACAATGTTCACAGTGTCAGCAACATTGTATGACGATCGACTACAGATGCCTCAGTTCTCAGCAACTCAATATCTTAGACAAGTTCAAAGGACTCATGAAGGAAAACGCTATCCACATTCCACTAAAAGACCAATGAATGTAATTACTTTACTCTTACTTATGATTTTTTCCTTTTAATCTGTTTCTTCTATAACTGAGACTAATGAAATATACATGATAGTGCTTGTATAAACTATATTAAATTGCCTTCCATTTTTAGAAGAGAGGAGGAAAGGAGCAAAAGTTGGAACTCTAAATCTTGTAAAAATGAATGTTAAAAATTTTCTTGATATATAATTGGAAAAAATATTATTAGAATAATAAAAAAGTACAATGCATAAACAATGATAAGGACCACTGCTCTAAGAATGCAAGTGTGTGGCAGTATCAGTCTTTAAAAGTACCTGGAAGTTCTCTAGACTGAGAATAATACAGGTTTAGTAGGGTTAGCCCCAGTTGGTACCCTTTTTTTAGGAAGAAGTGTGAGAAATAAATATATCACACCCTGATGGTGATTCCAAGTTAAGTAGGAAAGAAATGAAATGATACCAAATTACCCAGCATCCTATATGAACAAAGACTAGTCCAATTATACTTTCTCCTACTCATTGTCTAGCTTCCAAGTGGTAAGATGCAAAGGGCCTTCCAGGAATGAAAGAAAAGGGAAGACTAATTTTTCCCCCCTCTCAGCTTTGGCACAAGGTAGACCATATGCAAACTGTTTTTACCATGTACTTACTGGGGATGAATTTGACTAGGATGTATGCTTAAATGCACTAGAGGAACTTTTTTAAGGTTTGTAAGTCCTTTTGTAAAGGAAATCATTGCCTTTATGTGTGTGCCTTTAAGTGAGTTACAACTAAAGGGCATATGAGACTGGATGACACGTAGAATAAGATTGCCTCACATGTGCCTGTGCTGACTGTTTTTAGTACTTTGTTCAGAAGTCAGATCCCTTCTAGGAAAGTGGATAAGCTGTAGGCAGCCTTTCTGAGAGAAATATGTAATTCTGGTTATTTTTTTCCACATTAATTTTTAAAAAATAAATGTATGTGTAATACAACCGTGAAATTTTAATTCTCTAAAATTTTCTTATCTGGAATTAATTAATTTGTTCAACAAATAAATATTTGTTGAACATTTAAGGGTAGGCCCTTGTAACATTGTTGAAAAAATCCATTTAAATTTGGATTTTAAAAAAACATAAGTCCTGGAGATATTTATGTGAACTGATGCAAAGGAAGTGTACAAACTAAGAGAACATTGTACAGAGTAACGGCAATATTGTTCAATGAAGAATTGTGAATAGCTCAATTATTTCTAACAATACAATGATCCAAGACAGTATGAGTACTAATGATGAAGCATAGTATCTGCTTCCAGAGAAAGAACCAGCATTGTTTGAATATAGCTGAAGCTTGCCATTTTTCATTTTCTTTCATTCTTTTTTCTTATTTGAATCTTCTTACAAAATGACTAATATAGAGATGTTTTACATGATTGCACATGTATAACTCATATCTGATTGCTTAGCATCTCAGGGAGGAGGAAAGAGAGGGAGGAAAAGAGAGAGAATTTGGAACTCAGTGTTAAAAAATATTCCAAAATATTCATAGCAGCTTTTTCTATAATGGCAAAGAGTTGAAAATTGATGGTATACCCATCAGTTGGGGAATGATTGATCAAGTTACTATATATGAATGTTATGGAGTACTATTATTCTAAAAGAAACCATGAATGGTTGGAATCTAGAGAAACATCAAATGAATTACAGGAACTGATGTTGAAGAAAGGGAGAAGCAAGAGAACATTGTACACATTGACAACAACATTGGGAGTTGATTAACATTGATGGATGAAGCTCCTCTCAGTAGTTCAGAGAACTGGGACAATCCTGGGGGGACTTGTTGATGCCAATGCTATCAACATTCAGAGGAGGAAAAACAAAACAAAACAAAGAAAAACCTACAGAATCTGAATGAACATTATGTTCACTGTTTTAAAATTTCTCTTACATTTTTCTTTCCTATCTCATGTTTTTTTTTCTTTTCCCTTAGACCTAACTCCTCCTACAGAAAATGGTTAATCTCTAAACATGATAAACACAAATGTATATGTGCAATGTTCAACAGACTGTTGCCTCTGAGGGGAGGGCGGTGGTGAAAAGAAGTTACATAATTTATAAATATGCATAGTCATATGGATGAATATTGAAAAACTTTCTTAACATAATTGAAAAATAAAATATCAATTGTGAAAAAATGTTAAAAATGGTTTTCATATATAATTAGGAAAATATCTATGTTTCTATAAACATATAAATATAAACATTTGCATATACATACATATATTTCCATCTATAATACATGAAAATTATATATTAAAATTCTGGTTCTGCATTTTCTCATTTTAAATATAATTAGGAAAATATATATTATATATATACATATAAATCTAAATAAGTATATATACATATAAATACATTTATGTCCATCATTGATATGTGAAAAATATATATGTTCAAATTCTAGTCTGCATTTATTCCATGTATGAATTTTACTACATTTAACTCCTCAGGCTTTTTATTTCTTTATCAATCTAAAGAAGGTATTGGACCAGATGATGTAAAGTTCCTTCTAGCTCCAAATTTCTTATCCTATTTCATGCCATATACAGTGGTACTAAGCTAAGCAACACAAATGGATGAGATACGGTTCCTTACTTTAAAAACTTTGATTTAACAGAGGAGTCTTGACAGTCTTGCTACACCAGGTAGACTATGTCAGGAAAAGGAATGGGAGAGATAAAAAGATGAGACAGGAATGGGAAAGGAAAGTACATGGTGATGGGGGAAAGGATATTTCTATATTACTTCTGATTTAGGGTATCAGGTAAAGCTTCAAGAACTTGATGGCATCTGAGCTATGCTTTGAAAGGTGAACAGTATTTTTATAGGTGGAGCTTGGGAAAGAGGGCATTGACTATGGAATGAATAGCATCAGCAGAAATATGGGAAAGCTCAGCCTACTTCAAAGCAAAGTGAGAGAAACCAAAGATGAGTAGACAGAGTTTGGTTAGTAAGGCTAAGGAGTTAGAGTTTTATTCGATAAGCAAAGGGCAGTAGTTATTTTCTTTTGAACTGGGAAGTATTGGGAAGATTAATCTGTTAGCTAGCTAATGCTTACAAAAATTAGTTACCAGAACTACAAATGGACTTTTAGGTAAAGAGATTCTTTCAAGTAGCATCACTATTGTTGCTTTGATCCCAGGTTTCTCTGCTAAGCAACCCATTACTGATCAGGGTAGAAAGGTCAACATTAAAATCAGCTCTTTTGATGAATATAGGCGGTTTCCTTCAGGTTGCTGTGGAAAAAAAGGTTTATTGTACTCTGTGGTTGCTATTTAGGTATCTTTAGGTCACTTGATACCTAGTAGGCACTTAATATATGTTTTTTGATTTATTAGGCAATTCCAATTAACTTAACCTTTTGAGAATTTCTATTTTTTTAATTCTACGTATCTGAATCTTCTCTCTAAGGCTTTAACTTGCCTGGTTAATGCCTCATAACAGATTTCTCTCCTGTATATGTACTTGTAGAGGAACAATTTTCCTCAAGTCAAGGATCTTTTGACCTGTTCAAATGTGGGTAAAGGGGGGAATCTGATGATCCTTGTGGCTCACCATGAGCCGTCTGACTGTAGACTCTAGAATTAGCTATGTCTATACTTGACAATGTGTAATCTTTAGATTCTCTTGTCTCTATTCCTGTGACCCACTTGGTGACCCACATGGGAAAGTGAACATTCTATTAAAGCATTAGCATGAAGGATAGGTTGGGATGGGGGAAGAGAATAGAGGTGTGGAAGGAGATTGGTTACAAGGCTAGTTAAGTAGTAAATGGAGAAATAGTAAAGACTGACCTAAGGTGGTGATAGGGGGAGTGTAGAAAGAATGGAGGTGAGAGATGGAATCAAAAGGATTGAAATTAGAAGGAAGATAAGGAAGATAATTCAGAGGGAAAATTTCATAACTATAATGATCAAACATGTCCCTGAAGAAAAGATGAAGTACTACATATCCTGTATTTATAGAAATGAGGTGCTATAGGTGGGCAACAATATATATGACTTTAAAATTTGATTGTGGTGTTGCTTCGGTTTGCATTTTCTCTGTCGCTTCTCTGTCTTTGTCTTTCTGTCTCTTTCTGTTTGTATTTCTTCCTCTCCTTTCCTTCCTCTCACATTCTTTGTGTTTGGCTCTCTAGATTTCTGGGAGGGGAGTGGAAAAGAATAAATTTGGAAACTGAAGTAAAAACCAAGTATGAATAATATTTAAAAAGAAATTTAAAAAAGAAGCTGGGCAGTTTCAAACCCAGTTGATAAGAAGAATGTTAGCTTCTTTTGAAGTAATGATTACAGATTTTTTTAATTGATATTTTATTTTTCCAAACATATGTTATGAAAAATGTTCAACATTCATTCATATGTATATAGATGCATTTTTTAAGTTACATAATTTCCTTCCATCCTCCCTTTGCATCCTCCTCCCCTCAGTGGTGAAGAGTCAGGTGAATATTTGTATATATATTTGTGTTAAATATGATTACAGAGTAGTAATTTTCAGTATTAGGAATTAGGATTAAGGGAAAGAAATATATAAGATAATGTTTTTGAAACGTTAACGTATTGTTAATCAGATTCTGAAGAGTTTTTGTTTTTGTTTTTTATTTTTTCCAAATGGGGATAGATAGCATTGTCTCCTAAGGTTGTCCTAGCTCTCTGAACTACAGAGAGAGGCTGCTTCCATTAAGGTCAATCATCTCACAGTATGGTTGCTAATATGTACATTGTTCTCTTGGTTCTGCTCCCTTCGGCCGGTATCAGATTCTGTAAGTCATTCCATGCTCCTCTAGAGTTTGACCATTTTATGGTTTCTTATAGAACAAAAGTATTTCATAACATTACCATACCATAACTTGTTCAACCATTCCCCAATTAATGGGCATGCCTTCAATTTCCAATTCTTTGCCACTACAAAAAGGAGCTACTATGAATATTTTGGAACATGTGGGACTTTCCCCATAGTTTATGATTTCTGAAATGGGGTTATTTAAGTATTTTATTTATTCTTCTGCTAATCTGGGCATTGTATTTTTGTAAATATATATATATTTATTTTACTCAGGTTATCAAATTTATTGACATACAGTTGGGCAAAATAACTCCAAATTATCTCTTTAATTTCTTCCTCATTGGTAGTTCACTTTTTTCATTTTTGATTCCCATCTTGCTTCTTTTGAAGTAATGATTATAGGTTTTTTTATTGCCAAAGTCTTCACTTTGGCAGGAGAAAAGAAGAAAAGATTTCAACTAGTAACTTGAGATGAGTAATAGGATAAGAATAAGAGAAATCTAAATGTCAACATATACATAAATAATATAGGCAGGAGATAAGGACCAGTGATGTGGAAGAAAGAAGACAGAGGGAAGATCTTATTGGTGAAAACTAGGAAATTGCCAAAGCAGTGGCATAAGGCCATGGTATTGGTGGACAAGTTGGTCTTAGAAAAGAGAAGAGATTTTGTCTTCCTCTTAGACAGCAGGAAAAGAGGAACTGGGTAAAGATACAGAGAAGTTTGAAGGTCTGGAAAAAGAAAACTGAATGTTCAAATGTTGAACAGTTTTTATTTTATTGGGGTGGTGGAAGTGAGTTGAGATTGGGGCTGAAGTTTTACAAAAAAAAAGCTAGAAAGTAGGTAATAACTCTTGGGGAATGCAAATGATCTATTATTGAGAGGTAAATAAGAGGATTGTGTAGCAGCTGTGAAGGTCCATTAGAGGTGAAATAGCATTAATATGTAGGGGAATTATTCTGTTCAATTTGGTGACTTTCTCCAGTCTTCACTCATTTGTCCAGGAAAGGAATACTGAAGGTAGATATCCACAGTGAACAAAGGATTTGAGGATTCTTCATGTCACTTATCCACCTCTTCACTTCTCAAGGTGTGGGGATAAATATTTTTGAAAACCATGCATTTGAATGCCAGAAGACATAGCATAGAAATGGTAGAAATAGCTATTTAGTTTTCTATGGGTTACAATTTTAATTGATTGATAGCTTTTGATTACTTATTAACAGCAACACTGGAGAAGCATGATTTTTCTCTGTTGACTTAATTTAAGCATTAATTCCTCTGCCTTTGACTTATAAAATATTTTGAACTACTTAGCCATACTTTTAAGTACCTGGTACAATCAAATCTTACTAATGTGAAATGCAGAGAACTGGAACGAATAGACTTTGAATTAATCTATGTTGGATTAATCATTTTTTATTAAAGAAGAGTATGATATCTTGCTGACTAGGGAGTAGCAGTTACTTCAAATTATACAATCTTTTGAGAAAGTCTATATTCAATTCCCAGAATATTTGCTGACATCTCTAATGTGACAAAGTACTGAGTCATGAACTGGGGGAATTATTGTGTTTAGGAAAGACACCATCCTTACTCTCTTAGGGCTTTTAACCTAATAGGAAGTTGTTAAACAGACATAAATAACTGTATTACAGAATATAATATATATAAGAGAGGTTTAAGCAAAGCATGCTATGAGGTGTGACTCAGGGAAAGGCTATTCCAAAGAATTAAGGTAATGTATTACAGTGGAAATAAAATTGTTGCTAGAGCCATAGTCCTTCAATTAACCTTGCTGAGCCTCAGTTTCTTCAACTGTAAAAGGAGAGATTAGACTAAGTAGTTTCTGAGATACCTTTCAGTTCTACCAACCTAAGAGGAAGACAGAGCTTCATGGAAGAGACCAGATTTTAAAGTTCTCCTCCCATGTTCTAGTTTGATCCCTTGGTGAGACATGGATGGTGACCCATGGTCTTGAGAATTTGGACAGATCTTCCCAAGTGGAAAGGGCTATCAGACTGTCCTAGATTAATCCCAGATGAATAGGACTATTAAGTAATGAGTTGAGTTACTTCAGGTCTTCCTGGTTTCAAATTTAGCACTATCTCCATTTAACTGTTTGAATTCTAGGACTTGTAGGATCTATTAAACATAGACAATCTCTAGATTGGGTATCTGTTTTGTTAAGATCCTCTAAGCTCAATTCTGAGAAAATTGGCCACCTTAGGAGGTAGTGTGGAACATACTGAATTTGGAGACTAGGGACCTTGATTCAAGTCCCAGCTCTTAACTTCTCAACCTCTGGGCTTCTGTTTTTATGTGTGAAAATCATTTGTGGAACAAAATGTCCTGTGAGGTCTTCTGACTCTAAATCTTTGATTCTGCCACCATTTGATTTTTGTTTTCTTTTTGACCACTGCCCTTCATCAAGAATGCCTTCTAGATTTTTAAGTGGTTTGGTGGTTGGGGCTGAGACCTTTGTTGGGAAATAGTACTCACACAGATTACAGATCCTTTGAAGTATTGGGGTAAATTCTGAATCTATAAGTGGTGTACATTTGTGAAAGTTTGTGAACATTTACAATTGCTGGGAAATAGATTATAAACAAAGTTTTAGCTATTAAATGTAAACTTAAAAATATAGATTTTCCATCTAGTAGACTCTACCAGATCTCAAATCCAAGTAGTTAAATGGAGACAGGACTAAATTTGAAGTCAGGAAGACTTGAAGTAACTTGACTCATTGGATAATAATCAAAGAAAAAGAAAAGTCAGTTCCTGCTTCCAATGAACTTTCAATCCAGTGGGGGGAATATAACATAGGGAAGGAAAATGGAGGTGGTGAGTATTCCAGAAGGTACCTGGTTTGGGAACATGATGGGAAATGAAGAGTTACTTTGAAAATCATGAATCCTCCATTAAGAGAGCTTCTAGGAGGAGTTTAATGCTCAACCGTCCAATCAGAAGGGAGAGGTTTCTGAGGGTACTGAGGAGATGCTGAAACTATCTCTATATGATGAACTTATTCTGGGGAGACCTGATGGTCTTCTAACTCAGTTTCTTTATCTTTAAAACTGAATATAATAGGGCAGCTAGGTGGTGCAGTGTATAAAGCATTGACTCTGGAGTCAGAAGGACCTGAGTTCAAATCCAACCTCAGATACTTGAAATTTCATAGTCACTTTATCCTGATTGAATTGCTCTCCCCCCCAATGGATATGATAATAGCACCTTTTTCACAAAGTTGTGAAAATCCAGTGAGTTAACACATATAAAGTGCTATATATATATATATATATAATTATTATAATTTAATTAGAATTAAATTATTTTTTCTTTAAGATCTTTTTTCCTTTCAATTTCTACTTCTTTCTCTTATTTTCCTTAATGTTAATTTAGTTTCTTCCTTATCAGCAGGTTACTAGGAAGAAGGCCTCTGAAAATTATCTGTAACTCTTAGAAAAAAGTCATTAAATTAGAAAAGATTGCATAAAATATTACCAGCAATAAATGAAGACTGTGGGACACCCTTGTCTAATGTTTCCAGTGACATGTTGATGTTAAAGGTATGATTCAATGAAGGAATAATAGCAAACATTTATTAAGTGGTCATTATGGGTAAGGTACTATGCTAGTTTTTGGGGAAGCAGAAATAAATATAATGCACACTTTACTGTCATGAAATTTATAACACTCTTGGATATGTGTTTGTGTAGGGCGTTGGGGGAGGAGAGGGGAAGTTTACAGAAATAATGATCAAGCAAGTAAGACTGGGCTAAGTTGCTGGAGAAATTCAAATAGGATGTCTTAAAAAATTTGAGGAAGGGAAAATCACTTTCATCTGGAGACATTAGTGAAGAATCTATAGACGAAACATCATCTTAATTGAACCCTGAACAAAGAAACTTCAAAAGTCAGAGATGGAAAGATTCATTTCAGGCCTGGAGGGCAATATCATGGAGACAAGAGGGGGTCAAATGAGAATGGAGTTGGGTTGGCTCTTATATATTTAAAGAGGAGGAGTATGTGATTAAGGCCAAAAGGCCTAGGTTGGAACCAGTTGCAGATAGTTTTAATGTGAAGATTAGTAATTACTTTTTTAATTTTGTACATACTGTAGAGCTTATGGTTTTTGAGAAATGCTTAGAAATTATTACAGTAGGAAACTTGATCAGGTAGCAATAAGATGAAGGATTAATTAAAGACAGACTAGACTTGGAAGGAGAAAGTCCATTTGGAAGATTAATATAGTAGTAGCCTCGGTAAGAAGAGACAAAGACATAAAGACAGAGTCGATAAAATATAGGAAAGAAAAGATAATTATATGAGATATCATAAGGATAGTAGTGATAAGATTTGGAAATTCATGGGATTGACCAGGAGGAAATTTGATGTATAGCGACTAGGGCCTGAATTGAAGGAGTTCTGATGTGAACATCAGTTCAACCACTGGCTATCTCTATGATTGTGGACAAATAACTCTCTATGTCTCAGTTGTCTGTTTTGTAAAATGAGTGATTGGGTTAAATTGGGACAGCCTGGTGGTGTAATGGATAGAGTGCCAGACCTAGAGTCAGGAAGACTCTTCTTGGTTAGTTCAAATCTAGCTTCAGACCCTTACTAGCTGTGTGACTTGGGGCAAGACACTTAATTCTATTTGCCTTAGTTTCTTTATCTGTAAAATTAGCTGTAGAAGGACATGACAAATCATTTTGGTATCTTTGCCAAGACCCGCCCCCCCCCAAACGTCAATAACTGAAAGAAAAAAGACTAAACAACAAAAAAATGGATTAATAGTTGCACCTACCTCATAGGGTTGTGATGATCAGATGATCAGGGAAATAACTTTGCAAATCTTAAAATGCTATATTGGTGGGATATTGACAGTAATAAAACTGGATTTCTGTTTATTAATCTGGGTGACAGGGAGAATGGCGGTACCTTCAGGAGAAACAAGAGTTATATGGGAAATGGTAGGTTTTCTTGGAAATCAGATGATGAACTTGCTTTAGGACATGTTGAATTTGAGGGGCTAGCAGGATATTACTGTGAATATATTTAATGAATCATGGAAAAAATAAGCTTAAAATACAAGGAAGATGATAAATATGTAGAAATGGAAAGTAATCACTGAAGCCAGCAGCCTCGACAAAATCACCATCAGAGTATAGGGACAGATGAAAAGAAGGCCAAAAGTGGAACTTCAAGGGATAACCACATTATATCCATATGTAAGGCCAAGAGAACCTATAAAAACCAGTAAGGGGGAGAAGCAGGATTTGTCAAAGAAGGAGGAGAACCAGATGAGTGTAATGTCACAGAGGCCAAGGTTGAAAATAGGTAACATGACAGGTTCACAGTCTCTGAAGTGATTAGTAATTTTGGAGAGAGACATAGGAACTTTGCTAGATTTTAAGGAATAAAAGAATATGTGAGTAGTGAACAAGTAGAAACAGCCATTTTTGCATTTTTTCCCCCTAGAAGTTTGATAAGGGAGGGAAGAGAGAAGTAGAGAGTGGTGAGAGATGATAGAATTCAGGAAAATGTTTTTCTTAGATGAGAGGAGTCCAAAACATGTTTGTCAGCTCAAAGGGAGAGCCCATCCATTCCTGCCTTTGGCCTATCTTGAACAAACAGATTCAGTTTCCTGTGAGGTTATAAGAAACACTATAGGGATTGGAGCAGAAACTTCATCTTTCCAACCCCCCTTCCCAGGTTGTCACATCAAAATGACGTTTCAATAATATATCTATGCTGGAGGAATAGGGCTTTATAAATATGCCAGGGAAACTTTAAAGATTAAAGGGAAGGGTTGATGTAAGAAAAATTCATTCTCTTGTGATTTTTGGAAGTTATCTTTGAATTGTGTAACTCAGTCATGAATCCTTCAAATATTTTTTTCCCAAACACCATTTGAGATGTATGTGTGTATCATATCTTTGTCTTTATAATATCTATCTTATATAGACATTTATATTATAAATAATTTTATGTTACATTGAATAACAATTGCAATATATTTGTATATTTTATGTACTATAATTGCATTTATATGCATATATCTTATAATGTTCTTGGAATGCATGTTTTATATATAATATTTTAATATTTTGGAGCATATGTTACTATATATATATATACATATATTATGTTTGGAATATATGCATTATATATTCTTACATTATATTTGAGGGATACAATATTTATAGTATATTTGAAATATTTACATAAATCTTACATGTATCTATCTTGCACTTTATTTGGAAATTCAGTACTTGAAGAGTTTTCCAAAGAGTTTTCTACTCTTTCTAAGAGTTTTCTATCTTCTATAAAAGCAAATAAATGTTTACTCGGCAACTTAAAATCTAAGAGAGCTGTCTTGGGTACAAAACAGTATGTGTAAAAGACAGGAAATTAATAGGTCTTATGAATTTGAAGTTTGCTTTTGATTGAATCCACTATGTTATCTCCCATTGTCAAGGTGAGTTTTACAAATAGAGTGGCAAAGAAAATTCCGCTTACCTGAAAACAAAGAATTAGCGTAATTAATGAATTTCCCAAATATCTTTTGTTTGTACCTGAATACAGAAAATATAATTCCTCTTCCTCATCCCATTGTTAAAATGGTGCTGGTTATGCTTTTTAACAGAAATAATATGTATGTAGATACAGAGGTGTGTGTATGCAAATGATGTGTTCACATATGTTTAAAATAAACACATGTGAGTACAGGTATGTGTAGACATACACATCTATGTGTATATATATATATATGTAATATGTGTATTTGCACACATGAATAAAATGAAAGTGCTGGCATTTATTTCTATAGCATCTAATGAAAACCTTCACACAGGTAGTCTTTGATTTTTACAATCCTATAAGGTAATTTTTACTGGTATTTAATTTCCCCCATTTTACAGATGAGAATATCAGTGATTCAGAGGCTAGGTGACTTGCACATGATAATTTGTAGCCTCATAGGTGGGATTTAAATTTTGGTAACTTCAGACTCCTTCTGTACTTTGCTCCATCCCTAAAGGGGATTTCACACACTATAAAAGAATTTTGAGTCAGTATGTAGAATGTCTGACATAAAGGCACTGGCAGAAAGCTTTCAGAGACACTGCCTTGTTAAAAAAAATTGAGACATGTCTTTTGGAAAATTTCATGAAAATATCACTCACTCAGGAAAGTGTGATGTGATATGCTTCAGTAGCTCTTAAATTAACTTCTTGGGAGTAGAATGACCTCTGCCAGGTTTTTATTCTAGTGTATTTGATTCACTTCAATAAGGTGATGAGTACAGTGTCACAAGATTAGGAGACAATGTATAGAAATGAGAGAAATAATTTTTTCTTTTTCTTTTTTTAGCTACATATGGCTACAATATTTAATCTTTTAAATGATGCACAAGCTCTGGTTTGGATGGGGCCTGAATGCTTACCTACTTTTTTCCCTGTCCTGGAATGATAAAAATCACTCTAGTGTAAAGAAAGTAAACTTTTAAATTGGAGATCCTGATTCCTTATGGTCACATATTTAGAAACTATTTATATATAAGTCTAGTAATTGTAGCTTATGCCCTCGGGATGATTTTAGCTGGAAAAATTTGAGATTTAAAATTGTAAGTCTAGAATGTGACTCATCTTCTATTTTAAAAATGAATAGAACCCCATTGCCTTGCAAAAAAAATGAGGAGATAGGAAAAAAAAGTAAATCTAATATTAATCATTTATTTTTGTTTGCATGTGTGTATTTTTGTTTGTTTTTGGATAGCATTTTGGAGGGAAAAAAGTGTTAGCACAAAATGATTGATTTAGAATTTAAAGGGATCTTAAATGTTTAAGACAGATCCTAATCATCCTATCTCCCAAAGCAGGAAACTCCATTGGCTCCCAATTATCACTTAGAGCTCAAGTAGACACTCTCTTCCTTGAAATTTTAAATTCTTCAGGACTTGCTCCCTTCCTAATTTTTAAACATTTCTCTTCAAATACTTTTCAGTATAGACTGGCTGGTCTATGTCTTGCTTCTCCCCCATGATGCTCCATCTGCATATGCCTCCATTTTTTCCCTCTTGGGATTTCTGAGTTTTTTTTAAAGATTTAGCTCAAGAACCACCTTGATCATCCCAGATACCCTCCTTCCTAAAACCACTTTCTAATTATTTTGTACATGTAATAATAGGTAACTACTTCTGGGTTCAAGTGGACTTTCTTTCTCTTTCTCCACTAAGGATCTCATCTCACCCTGGACCTACAATGAATGTTATTTTATTATTATTCCAATTACATCCAAAGATGGAGGTCAAGATTTTTTTATAAGCTTTTGAGTTCCACATTTTTCTGTTTCCTTCTTTACTCTCTCCCATCCCAATGAAAGCAAGTAATCTGATATAGGTTATGGACATACAATCATGTTTAACATATTTCCTTATTAGTCATGTTATGAAATAACAATCAGAACAAAAGGGAAACAGAAAGTAGGTTTTAAAAAGTGAAAATACTGTGCTTTGGTTTATATTTTGATTTCACAGATTTTTCTCTAATTGTGGATGGCATTTTCCATCACAAGTTTTTTTTTAAATTGTCCTTGATAACTGAACTGTGGAGAAAAACTAAATCTTTCAGAGTTGATCATCACACAATGTTGTTATTGTGTGTACAGTATTCTTGTTCTGCTCAATTTACTCACTTCGCAACAAGTCTTTCCAGGCTTTTCTGAAGTCTTCTCTGAAGTTTCTTATAGAACTCTGGTACTCAGTTGCATTCATATACTACAATTTGTCTAGCCATTTCTCAATTGATGGACATCCCCTTGATTTCCAGTTCTTTGTCATTACGAAAAAAAGAGCTGATAAATACTTTTGTACATGTGAATCTTTGCTCCTTTTTCATGCTCTCTTTGGGATACAAACTTGTAGTGGTATTGCTGAATCAAAGGGTATGCCCCGTCTTACTGCCTTTTGGGCATAGTTCAAATTGCTCTCTAGAATGATTGAATCAGTTCACAACTCTACCAACAATGCGTTAGTGCCTTGACCTACAATGCATGTCAAGTTCTATTTGGAGGGAACCTGGCTTCAAGAAAGCATTCAGTTTTCTGTTCTTGAACTTAAAATCTGTATACTGCCATCTCAGAGACCTGGAGAAAATCACCTATAGCTCATATTGCCTCTTGTGTAGCATCTGCCCAGAAGAAGGAGTAGTAAGGTACTGAAAAATACAGTCTAGATTAGGTTCTATTGTAGATCACTTATCCTGCTGTCATTGAATTCCATCTGAGGACTCTAGGAACCCTTTACCTACCAAATTCACAAGGTTTTCTCTGAGACTGGGCAAATCCATTTTGAGTCGGCTCTTCAATCACCTTTATTGAGAAAAGGAAATGTAGTTGTAGCCCAAGATTCCTGGGTTGCCCAGTCAACATAAATGCTAGGGAAAGAGTGACCATTCTCTCATCCTACATGGAAATTGCATAGAGGGAAAATTATTAGCCACATATTCTGGAGAGATAAGGGGAAAGGAGGAAATAGAATCTGTTTCATCTTTATAGCTGAGATGGAGCCCTGCCTTTTTATTGCTGTCCTGAATGGAAAGAAAATGGGAAACACCAAGCCAACTCCTAGGTTTCACAGTCATCCCAAAGTAACATTCTATTTAGTGTTGAAATTTCCACAGGAATTCTGAATATGCTCCATGGGCTAATTCTGTGGGTTAACCTTTTCAGAACCTTCCCAATTTTCATTTCACAGGGGAGACCCCCATCTCCCTCCATTTACCTTTATATTCTGTGCATAAATAATAAAATTACTAAAATATAAAATTATTAAAGGCACAGACTCTTTTGTTCCTTAGGTATCCTCAGTACTCAGTGCCTGCTTAATCAGTGCTTATTGATTGATTGATTTTGTCTCATTTGCTTATTTTACAGATATGGATCTGTATATGTACAGATATGAGATCTAGAAAATATAAGTGAAATGTCCCCAATTGCCCAAGTAGTAAGCAACAAAGGCAAGTCCAGTGACTTCAAACCCAATAAGGTTTCCATTGAACTACAGTATACTTAATTCATTAGCTATTGATGACTGCTTTTTTGATCCTATGATAGAAAGACTTTTTCATAACATGTAAAATTCTTGGGTACTTTGTGGGAAATGAATCTTTCAGAGGCAGTTAAGACTGTGTAAGCCAAGGAGAAGTTGGTTGGTAAAGTGGGTTGGATAAATAAGTAAATTTAAACCTTTGGTCTTTCCTTAAGCCAAGCCCAAACAATTTTATTCTCAACTTATTTTTTTTGTATCACTGTCTGCAAAACTGTTGGTATTGATTCTATTCACATTGGCTTGAAACCCATCAATCATTCTTGTTCTCCGCCAAATTTTGGGTTGGTGTCATCTTCCAGCCCTTTCAGAAAGTTTTCAGGATGAGTGTGGTGAAAGTGTGTAGCACATAAAACTAGGCTACTATAAATGTATATATATATCTTTGACAATATTTTTTGCTTGCATTTTTTTATGTTTGAACTTCTGTTTTGAAAGCACCACCATCTTGTTTCTTTTTAAAATAACTAATCTTTAGGGGTGGCTAGGTGGCACAGTGGATAGAGCATCGGCCCTGGAGTCAGGAGTACCTGAGTTCAAATCTGGCCTCCGACACTTAATAATTACCTAACTGTGTGGCCTTGGGCAAGCCACTTAACCCCATTGCCTTGCAAACCCCCCCCAAAAAATAACTAATCTTTGTAAGTAGAGTATTTTTCCTATCTTGCTTCCATTGGATGTCCTACATTGTTTTGTGCTCAGTGAATAAACTCCAGAAGATTTTGAGTATCTTCAATTCTTTCCCCAGTATTAAGTTTTATTATTTTTAAGACATTTATGTCACCATTATTGGCTTTTCCCCTGGCCTAGATGGTAATAAGCAGGTATGCTTCAGAACTCACAAGATACCTTCCAATGCCTTTATCATATGTAATATTATGGTATAATTCATAGTCTTAAGATTATAGATAGAAAATTATCTAGTCCTATTTCTTCATTTTTAGAGACAGGAAAAGTGTTTCTTTAAATGAAATAACATATCCAGGATCACATAGTTAAATGGTAGAGGTGAGATGTGAACTGTGCTTCTCTGATTTCAATGAGGTCAGCTTTCCACCTTGCCAGTTTTCACCTAAATTTTGTATCTTCTCCATTGCTCAGCATCAATGCTCAATAAATGTTGGTCACTGAATAGAGAAAAAGAAAGAAAGTGAACATATCTATTTTACTTGTTTCTGATTTTTTTTGGAGAATACTAAAGTAGCCTTTGGAGACTGGCTGTCCAACAACTCTACAGGAAAATTTCATGAAGAAAAAGAAATTGGTGTGTATCAAATTTAAAATATTTCAAGTATTGGCAGAAACTTTTCTGTCAAATGAAATAACTATTTCTGATTTTCAAATTTCATAGCATATGGTAAAGCTTTAGCTGATTATTTTTTCTGTTAGACTGTTGGGTTGATTATTTTCCCTCCAATTTTGTGGAACATTTCATCAGTAATAAGTAAATATTTATTAAACACTCACTGTATGTTTTATTCTTTTTTTAGAAACTCTAGGAGATACAGAAAAGTAAAAAGTGTATTTCCTTTGAGAAGTTTACTTTTAGGCTTTTTGTAAGGCAAATGGGGTTAAGTGGCTTGCCCAAGGCCACACAGCTAGGTAATTATTAAGTGTCTGAAGTCAAATTTGAACTCAGGTACTCCTGACTCCAGGGCCGGTGCTCTATCCATTGCACCATCTAGCCGCCCCAGAGAGGTTTACTTTTTAATAGGTGAGACAAAATCAGCCCAGCAAACACATTTTCAGCTATATAGCAGTTACTGATTAGTCTAAGAGGGATAGAGAGAAACACATTATTTAGTGAAGTCTTTATAGGGAAAAATCAGAGGGATCATATAGGTAAGAATGGGCTTACCCCTCTTTTTTCTGAACATAATGAAAAAGAAAAATTTTGTTAATTGCCTTATATATATTTTGATTACCATAGTTATTGTGAGCTTTAACCTTCCAGATACTGTTCTCAAAGTTCTGTCCCACTCTTTTTGATTTTGTTTTAGTCATGAGTCCCTAGTTTCACTAATCAGAGAGCTCCTTGTATAACCACATTGTTCTTGTTACATATCTCTTTTGATTTCTCTTTGGAGTCATTTGCTGATTATATTGTTAGAATTTTCCTTTTAACAGTTCTCATTCCTTTTGAATTCTTATTTTGTGAACCTTGCAAAGGAGATTAAGAATGTGACCAAGGTAGGACAAAAGTAACAGAATTATGAATATAGTCATTGTAGTTCAGACATTTCATTTGCATCTGACTCTTCATGACTTTATTTAGGATTTTCTTAGCAAAGATACTGGGATGGTCTGTCATTACCTTCTCCAACTTATTTTTACAGATGAGGAAACTGAGGCAAACAGGATTAAATGACTTGTCTAGGATCCACAAATAGTACGTATCTGAGCCTTCATTTGAATTCAGCAAGATGAGAATCCAGGCCTACCATGCTGTTAATCTAGCTGTCCAAGGACATAGAGTGCTATGTAACTGAATATAGGGGCTTTTGAAGGAGTAAATTGGTAGTAATTCTTTAGTTTAATCAAGATGACAAAGAATACAAGAAGCATACTATTGCTAATCTTGAAGAAAACCATTTTAGAAGAGATAGTGATAGGACCTGGAGAGGTTATATGTATGTTAATGCTAAAATATAAGAGTGAATGAGATTTGAGCAGCAGTCATAGACTACAGATTTTGAGTGTTGTCATTCAAAGAAGTCTAGAGAAGGGCATGGTAGGATTTTTCCAAAGACTTATTTTTAAAGGGGGGGACATTGAAGCCATTTTCAAGGTGAAATAGAAGGTACCTAGGAAGAGGGAGAGGCCATAAGAAATTAGGAATGTTGTTCAGGGTTAAAGGACCCTACCAGGTGAATCTAGTCTGAATGCAGAGAGGAGAGATGGACATTATGAATATAGTTGTACAAATAATTCAGTTTTGAGGGGTAGGTAGGGTCGGTACCTAAATAAGCACATATTCAGTTCTTTGCATGGTAGGAAACAGGACTATCTGCTGAGATTGAGGTAATGAGGAGAGAATTGGAGCTTAAGGGTGCAAGAAGCCATTGTGGATGTGTGGGTATGCTAGGGATGCAATTACAATTTAATAAAGAGAGACTAATGAATTGCAGCAAGGATTATGTAGGAGTTGGGCAACTTAGATCAGCTGAGGATCAAGTCCCACAGTATTTTACCTCCCCTACCTTTTTATATAGCCCAGGAGCAGGGGTGAAGAAAGAAGGGCTTGTTGGAGTGGATGATCCAAGATTGGTTTTTAATTCCCTAGAAATGTTCTGTCACGCTTGTAAAATCCAACCATTAAAGTTTTTAATGCTATTAATTTAAAGCTTAATTTCATATCTTAAGGCATTCAACATTTGCTGTATGGTGTGTACACTATATGCAAATTACTAATAGGAGCTGTTGGAAGAAATACAAAATAAATAGCAATGATAGGTCCTGTCCTTGAAGAGTTTATAATTTACATAAATTTTATTTATGTATCATTACTAAATAAATATTATGAACATAATTTTTAATAATCAGGATTCTGAACATATTAGCATGAGAGGACTTCATTCTAATTCTTCCCTATCAGATGCTCTTTGCCCTCAATATTTCTTAACTTCTAACTTTCCAAATAAGGGCAAGCAAGGTCATGCAATTTATGTTTTAATTCCATTATTAAGATGCAGTGTTCTCTAGTGGGAAGTCTCCAGAGTTAGATAACTTGGATTCCAATTATGCCAATGGTACTTCAGCCCATGAGACCTTAAGCAAGTTGCTTAAGCTTCTTGGACCTCAGTTTCCTTATCTGTTAGATGAAAGGGTTAAACTAGATAACCCTTAATCTGTGATGCCCTGACATTTCAGTGAAAGAAGCTACTTTAATATGACGACGAGAGCTTAAATCAATTTTCTGTGTGGATGTGAAGAACATTAGGATTTAGGTATCCTTGAGTAATTTATTATTATATCCTTAATAAAATGCATCATTACAAGTCAAACTGTGACTTACATTTGAAATCTCTAAGGGAAAAATAAACCTCTCAACCTCTGAAGCTTAATATACCAAGTAATGGAGAATTACATACTAAATGGTAAAATAGTAATTTTATGTGTGTGTATGTGTGTGTGTGTGTGTGTATTTATGTCTGTTTGTATGTGTGTTTTGGATGAATTATTTTCTTTGTGATGATTTTAGCCCTCCATATATATGTGTGTGTGTGTGTGTGTGTGTGTGTGTGTGTGTGTGTGTCTATGTGTGTGTGTGTGTGTGTGTGTGTGTGTGTGTGTGTGTGTGTGTGTGTGTGTGTGTGTGTGTGTGTGTGTAATAAGGACAGATACGCAAGTTTGTAGGATTTAACTTTTTTACTACTATATACATATACTTGTCCACTATAGCCAAGTAGAAAAATAAACTTCTCCGTCAACTTAGTTAATTAATTTAGTTAATTAACTATCACTTTCCTTTTCTTACCATGTAAGAGCATTACAAAAGGCAGTAACATGTTGTAGTAGATAGAGCACTGGACTTAAACTGCGAAGACTCAATTTCCCTGTGGGACACTGGGTAAGTCACTTAACCCTGTTTGGCTCAGTTTCTCTTCTATACAATGAGCTGGAGAAGTAAATGGCAAATCACCCCATATCTTTGCCAAGAAAATCCCGAAGTGCAGTTGTAGAGAGTTGGACATGATTGAAAACACTTGACAACAGCTACAGCATACCCATATACTTGGTGTTATGGGCAATTTTGTTTATAATAAGTTAAGCAAGTCCTGCCCCAACCTACAAGAGGCTATGGATTTAGAACTGGAGGTTAGCCAAGAGGTCTTCTGTTCTGAAGAATCTTTACCTTGTTTGTGTCTTCAATTCATTTTCCAGTCTGATGAAGGCTCCCAACCCTTTTAGACCCAGCCTGATGGTGCAGTGGCCAGATCTCTGGTTTTGGAATCAGGAAGATCTGAATTCAAATCTGACCTCTGATACTTACTAGTTATGTGACCTTGGACAAATCACTTAACCTCTATTTGCCTCATTTGCCTCTATTGTACAATGGAAATAATAACAGCATTTATCTTGAAGTTGTGAGGATAAGATGAGATGAGAGGATATTTGTACAGTGTTAGTACATAGTAGGGGTTATATAAATGCTTATTTCCTTCCTTTTTTTTTTTAGGTTTTTTTGTGTATATTCATCATAGTAGAAAATGCTAACTTTTACTTAGAGAAGAATGAAAATAAATATGTACATTTTTTTCCTATCCTAGTTCATATGTGCATTAAGGACCTCCAGTGTAATCGAAACTAAGCCTTTTCCAGATGAATAAACTAAAGAAAGGAGAAGTAATTTACTGAAGGTCACATAACAGTGAAAAACAGAATCCAGAATCAGACTTGGAGTTTCCCATTTTAACCCCATGTGCTTTTTAAATCCAATGCCATTTCCAGTGAATGTAGTGTAGCATAACTGTCACAAAAAAATCAATAAAGTAGACCAAGACACCTGAATACTCAAGGGCATCTGGGGTCTCGTCACCATTTTGCATTCGTGAAGATTACAGCCTATTCCTGTTCTGTTCTCATCAGTGTCCACCCATTAATTTGCCAAAGGGCACCTACTTGCATGCATACATATGTGCATGCATGTGTATGTAGATTTATATATGTAGATTGATTTATATATTTATATACAGATTTATTTGTGTAAATACATGTATTTCTTGGTACTCTGTGCATATGCACATTTATAGCTATATAATATAGATAGATAGATAGATAAGATAGATAGATAGATAGATATGATGGAAGAAGAGAATTCTTGGAAAGGAGATTAGGTACCTTGGCCATATTGGCTCTAAAACTAGAACAGTTTCAGATTTAACCCCTCCTAGAGCCAGAGAAGGAGCCCACCTCTCCAGCCTGGTGCTAGAAAAGACCTCAGGCTCCTCTGTGTGTAATGGGTCTTGCCCTAAATTACCCAAGTCAAGGTGTGAAGCTGCTTTCTTCACTTCTTCCACAACCCTTCAGGCTGACTTTGTGACTTCTTTTCCTCATTAAAAAGGTCTTTGATGTCCCTTTTTAACCAGATTTCACCTGTATACAAATATTGTGAGATGGAAGGAACAGATGTGATTTGCCTTGGGCCCTGTAACTCCCAGGTTTGAGATCTGGATTTGGAGCCAGAGAATTGTAGCTTAAACACTAGCTTTGCCATTTGCTAGGTCTGTGACTTTGGGCCAGCTACTTAATCCTTTCTGGATCTCAGTTTTTTCCTCCATAAAATCAAGAAGTTGAATTGGTGACCTCTTAGTTCCTAGCTTCCAGCTCCAAATCCATGTCCCTATGGTGCTAGTCTTAATGATAACCCTTTTCTAATTTTATACAGTTATGAGCATAACTTCACACCAAGTTCCCAGAAAGAATTTTATGGTCTATAGTTTTCTGCTGATTATCTGTTAACTGAACAGACTAATGTTTTGGGGATTCGATGCCAATTTACTTTTTCCGGATTTAAAAAAAGTCAACAGCAACAACAACAACAAAAGGCTAAAACAGAAATCATTTTCATACTCCCTAAAAACAGCCTCTCTTCCTAAATTGATCCCTTTCCTTCTAAATTCTAGAAATTTTAGAAAATTAATCTACTTTGCACACCAGGATCCATCTTTGAGTTCCCAAATTTAGTCAGTTTCCAGGTCATATTGATTCCATCTCCTCGACTCTCTTGAATTAATACCCCCCCCCCATGCCTTTGTGATAAAATGGAATCTTTTAAAATCAATCAACATTTAGTCCTGTTCCTCCCTTTTTAGGTTCACTTTTCATTATCACAACTCTTGCTCCAACCATTTGCTGTTGGCCATTCCTTCCATTCCATGTCTTGCCTCCTTGCCATTGCATGGGTTTTCTTACAAACCTGGAATTCTGTCCTTCACGTCTAACTCTTGTAACCTTTAGTTTCTGTTAATACTCACCTCTAGAACCGCCTTCTTCACCTTCTTTCCTTATCCTCTAGTTGGTAAATTTCTCTCCCTGATCCTAAATGTATATATCTGTGAATAAATTATATTTCCTCATAGAATGCAAGCTCCTTGAGGAAAGGAGTTGCCTTGCCTCACTTCTGTAAACACATCATTAATGCTTCTCATAGTAGTTGGCATATAATATATAATTAACAAGTACTTTGTGATTAATTGATTGATAGATTTGCTATGGTAGCTCTGTCTTGACTAGGGTTTCTTAACCTGAGATTCACAGGTGTGTGGATACGTTTTGAAGGTTGGTGACCTTGAATGGGAAAAAAAATGCATCTTTATTTTCACCAATATCTAATTGCAATTTACCATTAAAATTTACCATTTTGCCAAATTTACCAATTTACCATTCAAAAGCTTCATTTTGATGTGGGTTCCACAAATTTCACTAGGCCATCAAATAGATTCATGTAACACAATAAAAGGTTAAAAATATCTGGATTAAATTTATAGGCTGCATTAAATGTTGAGAATTTGGGTAGGATGAAGCAGCATTTGTTTCATATTAGCAGTTTATTTTTTTTATTTTCCTTTACCTTGACTTCCCTTGCCTTTCTTTCCCCTTTTCTTTCATTCAAAGTTAATCAAAATTGATTATATCTATGATTTTCCATGAAAGAGTAAAAGGATGAAAATTCTAGAATCTCTAAGCCACTGAAAATTCACTGTTACATTGCTTTTCCTTCTAACTCCTGGGATTACTCTCAACAGTTAAACAAACCAATTGAATATGATGTGAATGACCTCATCTGTGCTCTTCTTTCCCCAGTAGCAAATAAATATGACAGAGAGATATCTTGATGAGAATGGAGAGTTATCTTCAACATTTTCTTCCATGTTCCCCCAAACCATATTACAGTTTTAACAGGAGTGTTTCTTCTTTTTGATTTTTTTTGAATTTTACAATTATTTGTATTTCATGACGTTTCTTGTAATTTGTCTTTTCTTTCCTCATGAAGTAGACCTTGCAAGTACCTCCTCTTTACCCCTTCCCACGGAGGCCTCCCAATTACCAATGATGTAGTTATATCTTGCCATCATACCGGAATGCAAGTTTTTATTTCTTTTGGCAATTTTATTGTCGTTTCCAGTTACTCAGAGTTAAAAGCTTGACAGTGATTTCTTGCTCATTAACCTAATATTCCTTTGATGGTGTTTCTGTTCATAAAAATATCTCTGTTGATCTTCAATAAATAATTAAATGTTGTTCAGACTTGTGGGAGTTTCTCTGGTAGATAAGGATTTATATCCCAGAGGCTAAAGAAAAAAAAATACATATAGCATGTCATTCATCCAGAATTTAACTGCTGAGGAATATTTCTTTAGACAGAATGTTTAGGGTTGGTGGATTAGATGAACAGACTATTGAAAATTGTTCTAATGCCATTTACTTTCTCTTTTTTTTTCTTTTTATTTATTTAAGGCAATAGGGTTAAGTGATTTGCCCAAGGTCACAGAGCTAGGCAATTATTAAGTGTCTGAGGTCAAATTTGAACTCAGGTCCTCCTGACTCCAGGGCCAGTGCTCTATCCACTGCTTCACCTAGCTGACCTGATTTACTTTCTCTTAAGTTAAACAGAATTTAAATTTTCTTGAATGTTCAAAGCCCCATATTTTTAGAAAACCTTTTTCCTTCTTTTAAATGAGACTTTAATAATTTGTTATGTTGCTGTAGAACCCTCATGTTAGTATAATTAAAAAATATTAGACCTGAAGCCTTCAGTTGGTCCCT